>NW_012027537.1:0-6014 GCF_000956235.1 Wasmannia auropunctata
TTCTTTACAACTTGAAAGTACTCTTCAAACCGTACAACTTTTGTTTAAAACATTTTTTTCTATCTTTTATATTTTCGATGATATTCGCCACAAAAGAAAAAAACAAGTTTTTTTCAAAAGGGTGTTTCACCCCTTAAACCTGAGATTCCGCACATATAAAAAAATACGTGTCTCTTAGATTTTTGTGTTTAAAAAACATATTTTAAGGAGAATTAAATCGATGCCGGACAGTTGTGACATGTCCCTTGTAAGTTTGCAATTATTGTTATAAATTCTATTTATAAACTTTTTATAACAATAATGTTATAAACTAAAGGAAAATAATATTATGTTAAATAATAATTTGAGATATTACTGTAACAAAATTCAAATTAATAAATGAAGTAAAAAGGGCCAACGAGCCAAAGCTTGGGTGTTGTATCGCTCCAATATATATATTTATTAATTTAACAAATTCATCATTTAACAAATCGTTACGATTTGAAGAACAGACGTTTCGACCCCGAACGAATCATTTTCAATGTTACTATAAATTAATTAATGCCAAACATAAAATTATAAAAACTTAATACGCTCACAATCCGCATTTACATAATCGCAGTCCAAATTTTAAATCTGTGGTCTTCATATTCAGTAAAAAGTATTATTCGCAAACTCCAATAATTATTATGTGATCTGTCGAAATATGTTATCACTGTAACGAGTCAAATATATAAAGTGAAATAAACCTAGTTAATCTACCTTAAGTATAAAATTACATACCTCATATCAAAGACAAGGAGGATGGTAAAACGTCAAAAATATTACAAAATTATATTAAGCCATTCTGCGATATCCGGTATATGTTTTTTCCTCACAATGTCAAGCAAAAGTGAGCGAGTTTCCAAAGAAAGACAGAATATTGTAGAGGGCGAAATAAGTGGGTACAACACCCAAGCTTTGGCTCGTTGGCCCTTTTTACTTCATTTATTAATAAAATCCAAATATTAGGTCTGAAAATGTTATAACAAATATTGTTGTATTATACATACATCGGTCTCGCGCGTACTCTTTAGGCCCAGCCACGACCGTGTCTCTTGATTATGACAAATCACTTTAATATTAAAATGATTTTATATTTGTGAGTATTGCAATAATTATAACATACTTATATTTCAAATTAGATTTTTCTAATTTTTGACAAAATCATTTAGAAATTTTATTCTGACAAAACTATTGCGTTATGGCGAATCATCTTAGCGCAATTATTACAAAACTTTTGTCATATAATGATGCCATTATTGTGCAATGTTTTCACAATATTCTTATATATCGGAGAACATATTTAATAGTTATAATCATAAAGAATACTTTATCGATAATCATATTCAATTTCAGTACAATTTTATTTTTTTAAATTTCAATTAAATGAAATAATAAATGTTATCCACAATTAGACTCTGGACAATCAGATTACCTGTGAAATACATATATTTAATTTTAACTAAACATTGTTTCACTGATATTTTTTCCAGGAAGTCTAGTGCTATTTATTACCTCCTGTAAAAGCCATAAGACAATCCTTATCTTTAAATGAATTTTTAAAGATGTATCTAAATTGATATCTTATGTTTTACTGCTTTAATTATTAATAATATCAAATTATGATATTAAATTATTATTGAAATATGTAGTGTTGTTACTAGTAAACAAGAAACGATTGACGGTTGGTAAAATTAACACAAATGCTTAAGAACCTAGCATCTACTACAAGTGCCCGATCCACATTTCGTGTCCTTACTCTCATTTTAACCCGTAAAGGACACCTGGATGCGAACTCGCACCCACAAAATTTTCAACTTGTGGGCATTTGAAAACAGATGAATTTAGCGGTCTTCCTCCACTATACGTGAATTATGTTTGTACTCTATTGTTTGAAGTAAAAAGGTGCCGAGGATCATTTGCGCCTTAGCCTTTGCTTGAGGCACATTGAAAATTCGTTTGGGTGCGAATTCGCATATGTCACATACGTGTGTGAAATCGGGGAGTACGAGAAAAGTGAAATTATTTATCTGATCGATCTAGAAGCTTCATTACACAAAATGTAAATATTTTTCAATTATTTATTTATTGTATATAAGTGATAAAAATAGTTATTCTTCTAAATTTTATGTAAATATAATATAAAGATAATTGTATGTAAATAATATAAACATTATTTTTAAACCTCACATATTAATAAAATAATTGTTTATACATTTATAACCGTGTTTTATTTATTTTCTTACTTCTAAACTGCCCACTACCATGAAAAATGTTTATTTAAATTGTATTTAATTAAAACTATTTTTTACTTAAAATACAACATTTCATTAATAAAATTCAGTAAGGTTTGTGTCATTTTAATAAAAACTAAAAAAAACGACAGTTATTTATTGAAAAAGTAGTTTTTCCAGAAATGATTTTGTTTAACACGTAGTTTTGAAAACGATTACGTTTTTTTTTTTAAATTTAATATTACCAATCGATTGATCAGAAAATTTACATTGAAAAAAACACGTTTTGCTTTTTATTTTCAGAAAATATAAAACTTCAAAGACGCTTAGTGTAAATTCGCACACAGGTGTTCTTTACGGGTGTTCAAATGAGACGTAGCCTTTATGGGTTAAATGTATCTTATATTGTTAATACAAATTTAACATTACAATTATACAATGTAATATTTTTAAGTACGTATTAATAAGAAATAAAATAAATTGAGAGGATAGAACTTAACGAAACAATCAATCGGAATCCAAGTATTATTCATAGTTCGCAAAGAGAGAGATTATAGCTAGTTCATTATTCAATTACAAATTCTTGTGGTCACGCGTGAAACGCGACATCGTCCGTGTCTGTGTTATTACAACCGAATGCTGGCAATTCAATGAATCCTCCCGAGATTCCCGGCGTTTTATTCTCCCCCCATGTAAAGTACGCTATAATTACGCTCATCGTGTTACACGCCGATAATATCGCGTCCCAAGAGGGCAAGAGGTTAATCACCGAGCGCGCGAAACCTGCACGAACTCATCATTCTTAAAGGAGTAAAGGGTTAAATACCGGTTTCGCGCGCGCGTGGAATAATATTGTCTGGATGACGATCATTCGGATGGGTGTTAGACGATATGCGCCCCCGATGCGCAGCGGCCCGATGCAAATTGCTGAGATTAATTTGTCGCTTCCTATGATGATCCGCCTAATGGACAGACCGCCGCGCCGCGCCGCGCCGCGCCGCGGCCGCCGCGATTACGCGTAATAAGCTAGCCTATTATAGTCAGCTACGAGGCAAAGAAGAAGGCATCCACCACCATCATCACCAGCAGCGGCAGCGGCAACGACTGCCACCTGCCACCTGCGAATTATCGATGACGATAATGGCTGGACGCGCGCGATATAGGTGTATCGGTCCATTAACGATAGATAACATCCGTCAGCGCTTTGGCGTTTAACAGCGATTCCGCGTCTAATGTCAAGTCATTATCTGTCAATTTCGCCTGACAGTTACGGGTAAGAAAGAGATATATATGTTGACATTTGCACTCATATTTCGCGCGCGATACGATGAGGATCGGTTCGAGTATAATCGATCGGTTACGGATTCACGCAAATAATGACGATCGTTTCACGATGATTTCTTTTTTTTTGGATCGACAAAGGCTGGAGTTATATATTGATATGGATCTTTAGTTATACAGTTAAGAGAAAGTTAAATATGATATTTCGCCTGCGAAGCTTCGGAAGGCTTCGAGATGGATTATCGAAAATTGACTTTCAAAAATTATTTTCAATTAACTTTACCGCTATATTACTACTATTATGTTACACAATTCTTTTTTTAACATCAATACTTTCATATACTGATGATATCTATAAAGAACTTTAATCTCAATCTTCGATTGGATAGATATAAAAATATCGCGGTTAATGCAACTTTATTACGGAAACCGTGTGTTCTAAATGTAAAAATGAATGCCAACGTGAAAGAGACATTACGCACACACAAGAGGAGGAAAACAGTTTCTTTTACCAAAATTCATAAATTCTCGCGTGTCCCACTTTCGTCGGCCGTCCCACATCCGCGCCATGTGACACTATACGTACGAAAATGTTTTTTTTACGCGTTTTTTATCCGCGTAAGTCATAACGTTCAATTAACGTACACATTACTCGTTGTAAAGATGCAATTAGTAAGTTTCAATCCGGAAACTGTGCGCTTTCTTGTATTCCTTTTTCTTTACCTCCGCTGTTATCCATGCGCTTCTAATTACTTTGTTTTATACCGCGTGTCTAATCATTCACAGGAAATCTTTCGTTCGTTTTACCTGTGTTCTCTAAAATTTAGCGCAAAATGAAGTTAAAGACTCTCATTGTAATTTTTAATATTTTAGAATTCTGCACTTTTGTTGCAGATTCGAGTTCTACGTCTCAAAATAAGATAGATTTGGGTTGTTAGATTTTCGATCCAAGGCCCATGTTAGATTCAGTCAGGCTCTCGATTTTTCATTTTCATGGCAAAGTTAAAATGAGACAGCCTGTATGTATGCATTATATATATTACTTATATTATTGAAATAATATTAAAAAGAGATGTTATCGTTAATACAGAAAGAGGTCACGTTAATGAAACACTTAATAATCCGGAAAAAAAAATCTCCGCGATATCGATGTATTCGTAATTAATTTCGGGAGAGAACGAATATTCGTGGAAAGCGAGGGGGGAATTGAAAATTTGATAATGCAGATCTCAATGTAATCATTCATACCATATTGGGTAACGATAATCGACACTTATTTTCCCAAAATTCATATATTTTATATTTTTAAATTTACATCAAATTTACATTAATCAATATTTCTATACTTTTTACTTTTTTTTAATTATTACAAGAATTATTGATTTTTTCTTTTTTATTTTCGTCACACAGAGAAAAATTTGAATAAAATTTTTCAGAAAAGTGTACTAAAACGAATTAGAAGATATTTTATTTTTTTCAGTAAAATTAACGATATTTATACATTTTTCATTCAAAAATAGCCAAACACTTGCCCCAGAAATAAGCATCTTGGGTCATTTTTTTTACACCTCAGCAGCGAAAACATAAAACTTATATTCACGTGAGTAAAATAAAATTGAAAATATCTGGCTTAATAATTAATAAATTGATAAGAAATAAAGAACTATGAGTTAAAGCACGGTGTTTTTTATTCCAAGTAAAAATAACTTTTATATTGCACTATAGTTAACAGACGTTTCGAGTCGAAACGCAGACTCACATACTAACTTAAAGATTTGCGCCTCAATCTAGTTCATGTAGATAATGTAATAATTAATATTCACATTTTTATATTGTCAGACACCGTTAAGACGACATTTGTTTGTGGATTAATTTTATATTGTCAGACCATTAAGATGACCGAATTTTGTTTATAGATTATATATAAAAGTAGTTTTTTTGTCTCAACATTGAGAATGATCCTATTTGGGTCGAAACGTTTATTAATTATATTTTAATATAAAAGTTATTTTTACTTGAAGTAAAAAACACCGTGCTTTGGCTTACAGCTTTTTATTTCTTATCAATAAAACTTATAATTACAATAGTTTTGTTTATTGAAAATCTATTCATATTTTTTTCTATTTTTCCTTACTTTTTATAGAAAATATATAGAATAAATCTATATACAATTACCAAACTAATTGTCCAAACAATGCGTTAATATGTACATCGATAATTTCTAAAAA
Source organism: Wasmannia auropunctata (assembly GCF_000956235.1). Taxonomy (NCBI): domain Eukaryota; kingdom Metazoa; phylum Arthropoda; class Insecta; order Hymenoptera; family Formicidae; genus Wasmannia; species Wasmannia auropunctata. The sequence continues at coordinate 5,765 of NW_012027537.1, forward strand.
TTCAAGATAAAGCAACTTTGTCAAAAATTATCGTAACGAGATTTTTAAAAAAGCATTTTACAGCTTGAAATCTCCATTTTTTAAGTTGATACTTTAGAAAACGATTAATTGACTTTCTTCGGAGTCGCATTGATACAAATGGAGATATGACAAATCGCAAAATTATTTCCTAACTTTGCAAAGTTCCACGGTTCCACGAAATAAAAATTGCACAAAAACGAGGTGTACAGTTTTCGAAAGAATGAATATT
>NW_012027537.1:6034-6435 GCF_000956235.1 Wasmannia auropunctata
AATCTAGTTCATGTAGATAATGTAATAATTAATATTCACATTTTTATATTGTCAGACACCGTTAAGACGACATTTGTTTGTGGATTAATTTTATATTGTCAGACCATTAAGATGACCGAATTTTGTTTATAGATTATATATAAAAGTAGTTTTTTTGTCTCAACATTGAGAATGATCCTATTTGGGTCGAAACGGCCTCCACTAAGTTAGCCCCCCACTTTTAGAATTAAATAATTTCGACAATTGTGCTGAATTGTGCTAGGTTTGTGCTACATTGTGCTAGAATATTAGACCTCTAATGCGGAAAATGCGTCAATTAATTCAAAAAAACCATTTTTTTAATCAGCCCCCCATTTTCGTTTTTTTCAATTTTCTCAATTGTGCCAAGTTGTGCTAGGTTG
>NW_012027537.1:7578-31566 GCF_000956235.1 Wasmannia auropunctata
TATATATAGGTATATATATACAGTTAAAAAAAGTATTAGTCAAATTTATTACACATTTAAATATACAGATTTAATCAATAAAATAAATAAAATTACATCAAAGCAAAAGAGATCATTTTTGCTTCAAAGTTGAATAACTCGGTGAAAAGTTGAGCGTACAACGCTCAACAAAAAAACAAATTAAAGAAAAGGATTCATTTTTTCGAAAACTGTGCATCTCGTTTTAATGCGATTTTTATTTCGGACCGTGAAACTTTGCAAACTTAGAAAAAAATTTTGCGATTTGTCATGTCTCCATTTGTATCAATGCGACTCCGAAGAAAGTCAGTTAATCGTTTTCTAAAGTACCAACTTAAAAAATGGAGATTTCAAACTGTAAAATGCTTTTTTAAAAATCTCGTTACGATAATTTTTGACAAAGTTGCTCTATCTTGAATTTTTAGAAATTATCGATGTATTAACGTATTATCCGGACAATTAGTTTGGTGACTGTACATGAATAATTTAATAAATTGTAAAACGATCGATAATATATATAAATACAAAATATTTAATTAACGAAAAAATTACCCTAGGTGATCGTTGACATAATAAAAAACTAGGTGGCTATTCTCGGAATGAGACTATTCTTGCAATAAAAACCAGAGTTAATCACTTTTATCGTCATAGTGCCAGAAATGCGCGAGATATTTACTAATGTTCAATGAAAATTCCACAAGTATTCTCCTTTTTTATTTCAAACAGTGAATAATATACCTCATAACTTTTAAACGTAGATCATGGGATGGATACACACGTGATCTTATATCAACACGCACCGATGAGTAATTACTCAATGCAATCAATAATCACGGATTGCCACGATTGTTGATTACGTTGAGTGATTGCTCATCATTCCTTTCCGTGTTGTCGGAAAGGTTGCAGGGAGATCGATCAGAGATTGCATTCATCTATTTATGAAAGGACTGTAAAGTTTAAACGATGCGCACGAGCGATCGTTTTTCCGTCCGAGGTTATAGTGCATCCGATTTATGCATGTGTATTCTATAAACGCTTAAACAGATGCCTGATGGTCAGCAAATAAACTGACGATAGCTACTAACTTGTCTTCCGTGTTGAGAATATCAAATGCGACATTTGCAAATCTTGGAGTGTGAATCTCGGATGTTCATGCAAATTCGGTCATTTTTCTCGTATACTAAATATCCGAGATGAGACAGAGTGGAGAAATATTCTGTAAATCTTGTACGCGTACAATGTTTGATTTGTCAAGTAATTGGCCAAGGTGCATCGAAGTCAAAACATTTTTTTTATTCGGTTAATCAAACAGTTGACAAGATCGATCCGAAAGAAGTAACTAAAAGCAGAAAAATTAAAAGATAGTTTCGAAGAGCGCATGAATAAATTACCTTCTTTTTTTTTTTTTTAAAGACAACTTCTCTTGCTATCGGAGGAAATTGAAAAATCCTCCTCCCCCAAAAAAAAAATTTAATCAGAAAAAGAGAATCGGATTAGAAAAAGTTAATTTTTTTTTAAAGTTTACACGGAAAGAGAACAATACATTTTGCTGGATACCTCTGGGTAAAGCTGAAATAATTTTGTTGAACCACCAAACTAATTACTCGTTGGAACTTCAAGCTCATGATGAGCAATGCTGCAAAAAATTTTGATTTCTAGCAACCAATTTAAGTTTTCAACGTAATTACAGTCGAATCTCGATAACTCGAATCTTTACAACTCGAAAACTTCTATAAGACAAAAATTTTGTTTATTCCCTTCCGCTCCACTGCGGCAAACCTTTATAAATCGAAATAAAACCTACCTTAATTCAAATTATTTGTCAGATATTTAGATGTATTATTTTATCTCTACAACTCGAATTTAAAGTAGATCTCTACAAATCGAAGTTCATTTCTATAAGTCGAACTTCCATTGTCGCTGCCTCTGTAATTCGAAGTTGTAGCTATGTATAATCATAAGTTATAGCCTGGTGTTTTGTTTTATGATTACATTTATTATATGTATGCAATAAATAATTCACTGTCAAATATTTATTTTTTTTCCTCTAAAAGTCATTATAATTGGAAAATTATAAACTCTCGTACAAAGCCTCTGTAAGTTGAATGTTCATATGTTAACTCTCTTTTACTCAAATTTCGATAAGTCAAAAATTCTATAACTCCAAGTATTTCTCTCTTCCCTTGAGGTTCGAATTATCAAGATTCGACTGTATTTTGACGGTTCAACAAAATTATTATGTCAGATCTGTATCCAGCTAAATTTTATATCTTTTCAGCAAAATCGTCTCTTGCCGTGTGTATGGATTATAGTTATTATTCATACGCACAATTTGCAAGGATTTTTTTTTAGCACTTGCGCTCGATATCGTTGACGATTAAAAAAAGCGCACTTAGATTGCACAACAGATGTGCAACAGCGCAATGACGCGTAGCTACTCGTCGCTAATTAATAGATGAAAAAAAAACAGACAGCTTGGAAGAAAACGCGAAAGCAAGGACCGCAAGACTGTGTTACGACCAAATCACGTGCACATGGCTGTATACCGCCACTGAGGAAATATTCTCGTGATACTTGACGCATTTTAACGACGATCGTTGTATAAAACCTCGCGCGACTGTTTCAACGCGAATTTTATTATCGCAGTAAAATAATCGTAATAGGAGGTAAATGTAAGGACACGACGCGACGACGGCCCTAATATTTTTTTATTTAGGTTGAAAGTTATGGCGCGAGTTGCGTAAAGACGTCGATAATCAGGAGGTGCAGGTTATAAAAACAAATATGCGCGACAGCTTCATCATGTTATAACGGGATCGTTTACAAGTTGAAGATATACTTATTAGATATAAATTTAAATTATAATTATTAAAACAGAAGCTATATTTATCTGAAGAATGTTGATACCGTAGATATAGATTGCTAAATGTTATAAAAAAGATCACTTATAAATATTAATGGAGCAAATTTAAACCAATTCCCTAAGTTGAATAATATTTCGTTGTTTTTAATTTCTACGTATGTCAAAATGTAGTCTTTTAAAGCAAAATATGATTTAAAAAAAAACTATATCTAATCAACTTATTTCTGTGGTCGAATTGCTTACAATTAGTTTCAAAATAAACAATGTTCATATTAACGTATGCTTAACGTATGATTTTATAAATATAAACTAAAAATTTGAGTCAAATTTAATATCTACATTTCTTGAGTTAAATTGTTCAACTCTATTGTTTTAGTTAAACTAACAATATATTAAAGACAAAAAAAGATATTCTTATATTATAAGCAAAAATATGTATTATATAGTCTTTTTAGATTTTAATCTTGATTTGAATGTGTGTGTGTGTGTGTGTGTGTGTGTGTGTGTGTGTGTGTACGCGCGTGTGCGTGTGCGTGTGTGTGTGTGTGTGTGCGTGCCAATTTGTATTACTTTACTTAATTCAAGATTAAAAATCTTTTCTATAAAAATCATAATATCTTTGCTTATATGTGAGAATATTTATCTTCATTTAATTTCTTTTTTTGTATAAGACGAGCAGTGGCGACCTATTATAGAAATGATTAAAAATGATTCAAATTAGGTATAATTTGACATTGAATTTAATAGTATTATATAGGGGGAGTTAGGGATTCTTCGTACACGGGGCACATACATACATTCAGTGATTCGGGAAGAATCACGCAAATTCGGAATACGTTTATACATATTTAGTTAGTGTTATTGCGCGGCCAGCAAAATCTCACATTAGTCGGACTACGTAAACTTACAGAGCAGGATATTACGTGTTTTACCGCTGTCTGAGTAAATTTTCCAAAGTATTTAACAAATAATTTAAGATATCTTTGATTAAGGTTATAAACAAGAACAATATTCTTCTAGTATAAGTACAATGTCTTAAAATTATATTTTAATCATTAATGTTATTGTATTGTTTGTAAATTCTATAAAAAATAGCGTAATTATTATTTTTTTGAATTTGGGGTGGATTCGTACACAAGGCATCTTTCGTATATGTATATATATATTATTTTGTTACTTAATTTAAAGAATTATTTTAGTTAAACGTTTGAATTTTGATCTTAACATTAATTTAAATACTGATTTAAAGAAGTTTATTTTATTAAGTTTATTTTATGCAGAAGTTTATAAAAAATGTTTAATTATCTACTGACAAGATTGTTTTCATTTAAATTCTTAATAAATATTTAGAATAATAATTTTAATGTTTTATATTTATATCCAAAGTTATCTCATACGTACATAGGTGCCCTATTACATGTATATGAAGCTACGCCGTCTAAGGGGTAGATTCGTACGATTTTTAATTTTTGTGAAAATCATCTGCGTTCAGTTATATATTAATTTATTATTTTAATTGCATGTTTTTATTGTAACTGGATATCTATACTATTTATTAATATAAATACTCAAGTAGTGTGAAAGCATTTAACACAGTTTGGGAAGCAAAACATACGAAGGATCTCCATCTCCCCCTATCGTATAAAAATGCTTAAATTCATTAAATTCTCGAATTTATTATATATACAGTCGAACCCCTCGATAACTCGAATCTCAAGGAAAGAGCTAAACTCTTCGAGTTATAGAATTTTCAACTTATCGAAATTCGAGGGAGTTAACATATGAAAATTCGACTTACGGAGGCTTTGTTCTAGAGTTTCTAATTTTCCGATTATAATGACTTTTGGAGGAAAACAAATCAATATTTAACAGTGAATTATTTATTGCATACATATAATAAATGTAATCATAAAACAAAATACCAGGCTATTACTCATGGTTACACATAGCTACAATTTCGAATTATAGAGGCAACGACAATGGAAGTTCGACTTGTAGAGGTTTGGCTATTTTAAATTCGAGTTGCAGAGGTAAAATAATACATCTAAATATTTGACAAATAATAATTCGAGTTAAGGTAGGTTTTATTTGGATTTATAGAAGTTTTTCGCAGTGGAGCGGAAGGGAATGAACAAATTTTTCGTTTTATTCTTCTTACAAAAGTTTTCGAGCTGTACAGGTTCAAATTATCAAGATTCGATTGTGTATTATATAAATATGCGTAGACGACGTGATAAGTGTCACAAGAAACATTTAGTAAGAAACTTCCTTGACTCCCTTCTAATTCGAACTATAGTTCTTTATCGGGATTCGATTAGCGCTTTGTCTCTTTCACAAGACTTTTTGTCCGGACAGATCTACCCGTATCTGATCCATGCGTAAGTATCGTTCTTCGCGGCGGCACTTTCATAGCGATCCAAGGTAGATTGTCATCACAGCGAATCGTTCAACGAGCGAACATCTGCGTCGAAAAGTTGGAACCGTACGGCTATCATCCGCGAGAGAGGAGGCACGTGCGCGTACCATGTACATTATTTTTCGCACAGATGCAATCGCGCCGTCCGTCGATCGTCCCCGTGCACCGCCGCGCCGCGTGCTGCGAGAAAAGTGGTTAACTGTATACAGACCGGCGGCGCGGCGGTATTCGGTGATGCACTGTGTGTGATGCTGCAGCTGCATCATCTAACTGCGAGAGAATCAGTTATGTGTAACAGTGACTGAGGGCTGTCAGGAGGCTTTTAGTAACGGTGGCGTCATATGGCTGACAGATCGATGCTGCAGCGCGACGATTAATGGAGCCGCGGGGCACGGTTTTCTGCTCGCGGAGTAGAACACGAAAGTAAGTTAAACAGCGCGGCCGGGGAGGAAGTGCACTCGCGTTTCTTCCACAAATACGTTTAATCTCGAGATAATTAGCTAAATTGCCGGTAACAAGATCCTATACTTACGTATTCTCTTATCACTTTTCATCGAGTTGTCGCTAGTGAAAGGATTGGCAGCACAAGCTTATAAATAACGCTGTGCTGCCGCTAATTAATGAGCAGTCGAGTTGACTCGACAGGTGCCTAATTAGGTAATTATTTCTAATATCTGAGCGCTCCAGAGTTATAATTATGTAACTATATATTTTTTCATAATATTATGTAACTTATATATTTTTATTTTTAAAAATATCATATTTTCGTGAAAAATAATTCGATTACATTATAAACTTGTATTAAACTTCACATTATTTTGTATTTAGTTTTGACAGAGCTTAGTTTTTTTATTAAAAATTTAAATATAATGGGCATCGAAAATTTGAATAAAATATTGCTTGATATTATTTGCGTTTTTATATTGTTACTGTAAATATATTTAGAATGCCAAATATAAAAATTTTTTTTCAAGGCTAATCTCTTTTAAGGATGTATTACTCGTATTACAGTGTCTGTAAAATAAATTAAAATTGAAATTGAGTTAAGTATTTATACTTTAAATAAACTGTGCACATATAAAAGTTGTATAAATAACATTATATTTTTATTTAACAACATGTTTTTATAGTTTGTTTACTTTATTTGTCATTAAAAACATTATTTTCAACCGTAATAACAAAAATCAATTTTTAATTAAGTATTCAAGATGATTAAACAAATAAATAAACAATAATAAGTTGAACTTGACCGCTAAGTGATTAAGGTCTGATTGGTTATTTTGATTTTAAACGAAGTATATATAAAACTCTGTTTTTGTTTAAAATCTTCAAAAAGAGAAAGAAAAAGAAAGTTTTAAATCTTGCTTAAAGACAAAATAACGTTGGTGCAATCGAGTCTAACACAAAAATCGAAAACGTCTTCAACAGAAAAACATGCCTGAATCTTAATGTTTATTAATATTTTTAAAGTTAGTTCTAAATACATTTGTTTATTTACAGAACAACTAATCTCTGCATTGCAATGAAACTTTACATAAATCATACATAAGTCTCGAAACACAATAGATGTAGTAAGCCTTAAACTGTAAGAAATTTACCAATTGCAATCGAATGTGAAGAGAATAATCTATTACGATTGGTGAATTTCTTACGGCTTAAGGTTTATTACACCTATTGTGTTTCGGGACTTATGATAGGTACTTAAAATACTTGTATTGAAAATTATATATATTTATATCTTTATTTTATAACTTTATATCATTACTTCTTAATTACAGTTTCATTTAGAGCATTACATTTACATTTATTTTGTATTAATTATTAATTTTTAATTAATAATTTTTTGCTGGCTCTAAACCATCGCTAAATTTTTTATAACAATTTTAAATGCAATCCAGAAGAATTTGTAATTTTTTCATAATTGTGAAAATATATGCAATACATCCTTAAATCATTACGTAAGAATATTGCACATTTAAAATTATCTCATCCCTCCGTTCGCTCTCGCGCTCGCGCCGCTCGTATATGTTTCCAAAGTGAAGTTTTTCTCTCTTTGAGACGGAGGAGAAAACGATTCACGGCCGCGGTAGAATGGCCTCAAAAGTTATGTGCAAGAATAATAGAAGGTCTTTTCTCCCGCTCGCGCTCGATTTTTACGCCTCTCGGAGTCGTTGAAGAATTACGGAGATCCGCCGTGAGAAGAACAATGGCGAGCCTGGAGCACGCGGTTATATCACGGTATTTCGTATTCCCGTCTTTTCCGATGGAATAACTCGTGTCCGCTTGCTATGCATGCTTTCTAATTTCCTCGATGCAAATCTACATCCGCTCGGATGCAACGCATCGCTCGGGGGAGATTTACTTAATGCCGGCGCTCGCATGAGGGAAAAAAACCGCTCGGCCAGTCAACCAGGAAACAGCGAAAGAACAAAAGTAGGAGCGCCGCGACTATTAAAAGCCACGATGACACCGGGCTTCTCGTAAAATGCTCGATCGTAGCGGGACGGTAAAAGGTGTGTAAAAATGGTGAAAGTCGCGCCGCGCGTGTGGCCGCTCGCGAACCATGTGTGATATACGCCGCCGCGGCTATTCTACACGGCGGCCGGCCGTGCCGAAGAGTGCACCATATCGGACGAAGATATAATGAGAGGTCTCACGAAAGAAAGCAAGAACGAACTGTACTTGACTAGAAAGCTGCGTATGATACCTGTTTTAATTCTCGAACAATAAAATGGTACTTGGGAGAATGTCAAAAACCATTATATAGTCGAACCTCGATAACTCGATTCTCAAGGGAAAAGAAACCTTAAAACTCCGAATTAAAAAGTAAAAAAAACCGAGTTATAGAGTTTTCAACTTATCGAAATTCGAATAAAAGAGGGTTAAAATATAAAAATTCGACTTACGGAAGCTTTGTACGAGAGTTTATAATTTTTTCCGATTATAATGACTTTTAGAGAAAAAAAATCAATATTTGATAGTGAATTATTTATTGCATACATATAATAAATGTAATCATAAAACAAAACACCAGGCTATTACTCATGGTTATACATAGCTACAACTTTGAATTATAGAGGCAGTGACAATAGAAGTTCGACTTATAGAGGTGAATTTCGACTTGTAGAGGTCTGGTTACTTTAAATTCGAGTTGCAAAAGTAAAATAATACATCTAAATATCTGACAAATAATAATTCGAATTAAGGTAGGTTTTATTTTGATTTATAGAGATTTTCCGCAATGGAGCGGAAGGGAATGAACAAATTTTTCGTCTTACAAAGGTCTTTGAGTTGTACAGGTTTGAGTTATCGAGATTCGACTGTACTTATTTAATGGTTTTTCAACGTCGCTGGAAACCGAATTTAATATCGAGTTAATACCTATGTGAGCTTTTGCAAAAAAAACGACAAATGACATGCCAAAGCATTTGTCTGAAATATCACAATTTGCAAACGAACACTTAAATAGACAAAATAATAAATAGCTAAGCAACAATATGTATAAATATTACATTATTGATAAAATCGACGATTACTAGATCTCTTAATGATTACTAGATCTCTTAAAGGACTTAGAGAGATACATTCACTTATTTTTTGGAAACTGAACATTACATTTTATTAATATTGATAAAAACATCTGTTTAGATAATTGAAGAGGTAAAAACTCATAATTCATACATTTGACTTGTTTCTATGTATATGAAATCACATCTAAAAACAAATTCTACAAAATAACACTTTCACGATTTTCTTTTAAAAATTGTGTAGTTTAAATAATATTGGATGTATTATTGTTAATACTAATGTTTTATATATGTTTATAAGATTGTTTGGAATTGTTTATATTGTATACTTTCCTAAAACATTGTTTTATTTATATTGTTCTGTTTTTTCTTATTTTGCCGGTTTTGGAGTTTATTTTATCAGACGCTTATTTTTGTGTATTTTACAAAAGTGTTAATTACGAGTAATATTTAATTCCAAACAGTATTATAAAAATTGCTATATTATTTGAAAATTAAAAGAAGATACTTTGTACTTTGTATTCATGTTTTCAAAATTTTATTTTTAGCTTTGTTTAAAAAATATAATTCAAAAACAAAGTAGTATTATGACGGTATCAACGATTTTAATTATAAATGCGCAAACTATTCGAATCGAATCGAATCAGTTAAGATTTATATTCTTTGAATCGAGTCGAATCATGTAAGATGTGGTTCGATTTAAATTTGAATCTCTATGATTGGAATTCAAATTATCCAAAAATTTCGAATCTAAAAAAGATTTGAAAATAAATCACATATATTGACAATTTTATAAAATCATATTTTCCGCCAATAAATAAAACAGTCTATTATGAAATACGAATTTATAATAAACAATATAATTATTGTTAGGTTGAATTAATTCAACTTAAAAATAATTATGTTGTTAATTAAAAATTATATTTCATAATAAATAAAACGATCCGATTCAATTTGGGGTTCGATTTGGGATTTGAACAAAGAAATTTCGATTCTATTGGCGACCTTCAGATCATCGCTAATAATTTATACATCTCCAATATAATTAGTAATATAGTAAAATTTTTTGAACACTTAATGGCAGTGACTGAATTACTTGAGACCCAATGAGTATTCATTAATATTCGAAAGTTCATACATCTTTTTATATCGCCAGGAGATAAGAAATCTAATAATTCGAAAACTGCCTTTTTTTGTCAGTTTTACGTATTATATTTATACGTAGAGTAATCTATTTTTTGATTACTCAAGTAGAGTTGTTATTTTTTACTTACTTCGAATATTCGAAGCTTCGAAATTAACTTCGACGTTTCGAAGTTTCAAAAAATACATTCGTGCAAATTTAATTAAAAAATTAATAATTTTTATTAATTTTACGATTTAAAATTTTCCACTTTTAAGATTGTTTTATGCTGAGAAAGATTTAATAAAACAATTATATTAATTTATTATATTGTTGTTCATTTATTTAAGAATAAATTAATTTTTATTTTTTTGAATTTTCTTAATTTGATTGTTTTATTAATTTATCTTTCCTTATTTACATATGTATAAAGTTTATTAATTTGTAATATTTCAGATTATAATACTTTCAAATTTTTTAGGAAAATTACGCATATATATTTTGAGCATGTTAATTCTTTTTATTTACAAATATTTGTAAATTTTCTGAATAAATTCATTTGCACGAATGTATTTTTCGAAACTTCGAAGCTTCGAAAGAATTCGAAGATTTTAATACCGAAGCGTCGAAGTTCAAAAATATCGAAGCCTTCGAAGCAAAGCCCCCACTCACCAGCCCCCAATAGAGTACGAGTCAAGACTAGCTACAGTTCTCCGAAGGATACGTCTTTCTTCGGAGAAGTTAATATGTTTTCCATATTTATCTTCCATAACTTTCCATATCTAATATTTCAAATAAGCAACCGCAGGAACTAAAGTGTGTACGCAGAGAATCTATTTTTTTTCTACCATTAAAGAGCCCATTAAGATTTCTCTTAAAAAGGAAAAATCGTCGAAACTCAACATCTTTAACGTATATACTCCTGAAACGGAATGTCATATCCTGCGTATGCCTCTCGATCCTGGGCATCAGCTAAAGGTTCGAGTAGAGCCATCTTAAGTAGAGTCTAATTTTAGAATCGAGCAAGACAATTCACCGTTGCATCGAGCGAGGCAGGCGAGGGATATCGTGATAGACAAGCAGGTGCATATAGAAATGCAGTTCTAGTTCGAATGTTGACCCTATCGTTGGCTCATGAACCACACTCCGCACGTATCGAGAAGCTGATGCGTATGCATACCCGGTGTACCATCTACCGCTACTCGAGTTCATTTCGTCGGACAATACCGTAAGACGCGTGTCGCCCCGCATACCGAATGTGAACGACATACTTCGCCGAATTATGCGCCGCTGTCGTCTAGCCGATGGCCACTAATCTCGCAGCTTATTATAACACAAGCACCTCATTATAATTTACAGGTAGACGAGAGCTGCGACAATAAAAAAAGGAAAATAGCGTTAGGTCTTATTTACACCCGATACTTTTTTTTATTATTAACAATCAGCGTGTTAGTTTTCTAGGAAATTTGAAAATTGACAACTAAGAAAAATGTAAAACTATAAATTATATTAACTGCTAGTTTTTAACTAAAAAATTGTAATATATAGAATTAAATTTTTTTAGCTGCTGTAATAGTTTTTTAATTCCAGAAGACTAGTACGCTAGTTGCCGATAAAGAAATAAAATGTACATAAATCAGATCTTACAATTAGCGAGAAAAGCAGCTGCATTTATTCGCAGAATTTTATCATTAAATTAATAAATTTTAAATCGTTTTTATGGAAACAATAATTATAATGCCTAAATTAATAGTTATAAATATAATTTTCACACAATGTTATACAAGAAGATATTGTAGATAATGTCATTTTAAATGCAATATTTATAAACATATTTTATATTGGTGATCTTAAATATAATTATATTCATGAAATTAAATAAAATATCATATACTTTTCAATAAAAGGAATTGAGAAAAGAAACAGAGAAATACATTATAATCTTTATGCTATCGAAAGATTGCAAAAGAGGAAAAAAAGAGAGAGGGAAAGGAAGAATAATATATATTTTAAAAATAACATTAATTTCTAAATAATCTTTTTTTTTAATTTTCAACATACTTGGTATCGGAGTTTCATAAATAACTCTATATTTAACATTTTTTAGAAAATTATTATAAGCCTGATTTATAGTCTGAATCTAAATTGTCTCTAAATTGACAAAACATCAAATTAAAATGTAAAAATTATGTAGAATTGATTATTAAAATTATTAAAAATTATCTCACAAATTATTTTAATTAATATTATTTATTGTATTCAGAAATTTTTACTTTATAATTGCTTAACAATAAACAGTTTAACATTTATAAACTGATCAAAGTTCAAAGATATTTCGCGATATTGTTGTAAGAGATTTTCTCACCCCATTTCTCCTTCACTGACGTTGACGAGATCGCGGATACCGTATCCGGTACGTCCACCGCGCGTTCCTCTTTACCGGATAGAATCCCCTCGATACAATTTGACTTATTCACTTTCGTCATCGATCCTCGTTCCTCCTTCCAATTACCGCTGTCCCTCTTCTCGATATCCGTCCCTGTTTCCACAAAACCCGACAGGTTTTGGATATCCGGTACCAAGGTCTCCTCGTCGTCCTCCCTGATCTTCCATTTCGCCCTCTGACGATGCTCGTCCTTGCTCTCCTCTTCCTCTGCCCTTTCACACGCGGAATCCACTACTTCCTCAACAAGTTCCTCCTCTTGCAGCATATATTCTCTCCTCTCATTGGGATTTCTGTACACCCTATAGGGTCCCACGAGGCCCACCACTCCTCGGGGCAACGCCACCAAGTTCTCGTGATCAGGCCAGGCGTTCTCGTACTCGGAACGATCGGAATACATTTCTGGCGGATCCGGAAGGGGCTGTCTAGGCGTGTCGTAGAGCCACTTTCTTACCTCGACTCGTCTGGACACGTCTTTGGGGTCCAGCTGCTGCTGCTGCTGCTGCTGCTGCTGCTCGGGCCTCTCGTCGGGATCGACGTCCCGAATCTTATCGACAGGTCGAATCGTCTCTTTGTTCGCTTCAGAGAACGTTTCTAGCAACCGCACTTTCTTCGGTTTTTTTACCACGCTGTAGAGAGTGTTCTCGTCCTCGATCTCGAGAATCGGTGACGTTTTATTTTGAGACGGCAACCAGACGTGTGGCGATTCTCGCCGCTCGTTCTCCGGCTTCCGGTTTGGCTCGGTGTTCTTCACCGCGCTGATTATTACGATCTTGCCGTGGACGCCGTCCGACGGAAAACTCCTCGTCGCGATATTCTCGTGGCTGTCCAGAATGCTATAGATCGGCTCGCGCGTCGCCGTTTGGATCCATTTGGGTAGCTCGTGACGTTTCGAGGTGCCACCGACGTCCGATGATTTTCCGTCGACCGTCACCGTGGAAATGCCAGCCAGCTCGGCCACCATCCTGACGAATTCTTCGTGTCCAACGGGTCCGCAACCGGATGTCACGCATTCATCGATCGTGACCGACGGATTCGAGATCGGAGTACCGTATTAAAAGTGACGTGAGATTGATAATCGACGATTTGCGGCGCGTAAAGAAGAAGCGTTTCGTGCGATGAATTCTTGACGCTTGACAAACGCCGGAGCAAAAGCGTTCACTTTAAAGGAATTTGGGAGTTTTTTTTTTGAAAAATTAAGCTCAAAGATCACATCGCTCTCACTTGACGTTTATGCAAAAAAATGCGAGGAGGTGTAAAATTAATTTGTCATGTCTTATGTTAATATAATTTCCCAAATTTACGATATAATTATTATACAATAAAATATAAAATCAGATAAGTAAGCCTTTAATTATAATTGAATCACTAGCTTTATCTTGGCTCTTGACAATTATTTTTATTTTTTCTGTCGCACTTGGTATTAAAGTATAGAAGTATTCAAATCTTTTCTGGGATTTAATCTTGAAGCCCATTGCTCACCCTTGATTTGTCTTGAGAACATGAAATTAGTTAATCGTTTATTAGTTACGCGACAAAATCAACTTACAAACGTCTCAACTTACGAATGCACCAATGTACAATAGATAATTCTTTATCTTCAGTTATGAGGATCACTTTCTTTAGCTTATCATTTAGTTTATCCTTTTAGCTTGTTAACGTTTCAAATCCTTGCTGTCTGAGAACGATCTGAGTAACACCGAGTGCACCGGCTCGCACGCAAAAGGCAAATGGCACTCGGTCACTTTAGTTTTAACGAAGAACAATACCACAGTATCGTCGCGGTGGTGGCTGGAGGTCGATGGGATGGATGTAGCTCTCGTTCGTGACCGGATTCGCGAAATAGAAAATTTCACATTCCTCGCGACGTCGTCGACTTTCCACATTCTCGTTCGATACGACAGTTCCACGTACGAAAAGTACTGAGGTCCAAATCATACCGCAACTTACAATTAGTATTTTGTGCTTAACATTCTGACACTTTAGATATACAGATTTTTTTCTAAAAATTTTTATCAATAGATACGCGAGAAAAAACGTATTATTTTTAATAATTCTGTTTTTTAAGAAATTATGGGAGTACAGCGAACCAAAAAAATTGGATACTTTTCAACATCATTTAAAATTTTTATTTCAAGAGATAGAATATTTTTTTGTTGAAAAAAACATATTTTTATATTTAAAAAAAGAGAAAAATTAGGGCTAATAAGAGTCACGACGTAATAATAATTGGTGCGTAAAAATTCAAATCGTTTTTAATTAGTAAAATTCAAAAATTTCCATAGACATTTCGGCTCTGGTTCAAGCCATCTTCAGCAACAAAAGACACCTCCAGTTTTCCAACAAACGTGGCTTATAGATGTAACAAGTATGTGTCAATCAAAATCGGTTGATAAAAATCCGAATGATCTGTAGAAGGCAATAGCCAAGAGTGGCAGAGAACCGAAGTTAACAACATGACGTGGAACGCAAAAAGTGGATAAATATTAAATAGTTAGAAAAGTGGTTAAATATTAAATAATAAATTAATTAAAGTCAAAAGACAGTAAAAAGTAAATTAATAACTAAGAGCAGTCAAATGTAAAAGTCCGCAATATGGTAAATATAACAATGATTCCTATCTTAAAATTGCCATGTTACCGCATTGAAGCCTCTTTTCCCCAATGTTTAAAAATTCATGTCTTCCAGAAAAATAAAGAATCGACTTCTTTCTAGGCTCAACTTAAAGATGAATTATGTGGCTATTTTTTAAAAGATCGTGATTTTATTTAAAAATGGCCGATTCAATATGGCCGATCAAAACGTCATTTTTTTTTGAAAATTTATTTTTGTTCAAAAATTGTTAAAATTTGTTTAATTAAAATGTAAATTGGTATAAATGTTATTGAAAGATTTATGGGGTTCAATACGCAGCGCGCGCGAAGCGCGCGCCTGTTATGAAACCGTAATTAAATTATGACGTTTGTAAAGATAATATTTTACGGAAAGCATTACGTTTTATGTTCAAAGTCTTGTCCAACGTAAATTTTATAATTTTTAATAATTTATTTACAACTATATTTATCTATACTAACTCCATTTTTATGATTTTAAGAATTAATAAAAAGTGAAACAAATTTAACTTTTTTTTAATTTTTAAAGTTCTAACTCCTTAAAAACTTTAAGATAGATCAGCAAGTATTAAACCTGCATGTGCATATTGCAAATCTTTTACAAAACTTCCTCACTCTATCATACAATACGATCAAGAATTAATTACCATATCCATAATGCATCATATCTATAATGGCGTAATCCATTTCCGACGTAACTATGTATATGTATTCTTTTGTGATATATGAGTAAGATTGCATATTTCCTGATTACCATCTTTTTCCGTTTGCTAACATTTCAGGCTCAGAGGGGATAATTAATTAATTAAATAATTTCTCACACGACGATCTCCTTATCGAGACATATGCACTCACGAAGAAAATAAAAGAAATGGAAAGAACCTTATAAAAAAACGGAAAAAAATACAATCTTTTTGCAAAAGTGTAAATATGTATTAAAAAAGTATATATATAAATGTTACAATCTTATTTCTTAAATCTTTTCGCGACGCAACAAAGTGTTTCTCAGATATTATTATGTAGTTTTATTATCTCGGGAGACCCTTTTATTCAAGGAGAAAAGAATATTAAGAAAGAATACTGCATTTCACGAAGCACAGTCTTTAAAGCCGCTGAAGAAAATCAAAACGTTTTAATTTACTGATATATGATGTGCAAAACGTCGCATATGTGAAGATTTGACTGAGATTGGCATCATCGCCAGATGTCGTGTGCTTTTTCCCAGTTGCCTTTTTGCCTCCCCCCCCCCCTCTTAGGCATTGTCTTGCCCGCGCGCAGATAGTAATTGGTGCGCGAGATAATCGATCAGCCGTCGTTAGCATAGAATTATGCATAATGACCGACTATTAGACTTTCCGATCTGGCTATCTCCTCGCGCCTTTCTCGATGCATAAATGCATCGGCGACACAGTACATTCATGACATTTTTCCACGCGGTGGAAAATGGACGGGCACGCGATCCCATTTAGCGGCGTTTATCGCGGGGCTGAGGCATCCTGCGGCGATGATAATAATCGCTATTCGCAAAATGGCCAATCGTATTCGCACTTCCGCACGATCCTTTTGATCGTCCGAGATCCGCTACAAGAATTTAACGCACGATCTGATCGTAACAGATTCAAAGTATATGTATTATAAAGCGTTAAGTGCGCGCGCGCCGTGTTGCGTTGAAACAGTGTGTTTGAGTTATGATTAAATTAAAAAATACATGGGGTCATTGTTTGCTTTTACATTTACGGAGTGACCCAAAAATCGCCCGTTTTTTTGGGCTCTCGATGTTGAGACTGAATTGCCAAATAATACCTTATAATGAGATATTAATTATAGAAAAATTTTAAATTGGAGGTGACAATTGTTATCAGAGCTAGAGGAAAGGGGGGGGGGGAATGAAATCAAAGTTCATTATGGAATTATCACAGGTCTGCGAGGTCCGGTATTTTAAGAAGATTGATCCAGCCGATGAAGGTTGATCGCAAATTTTAAGTAAATGACGCTCGTTTTGGATGTAAAAAAAAATCGAGTTTTTGCGTAAAGAGACGTAATAAATGACCCCCCTCGAGCTGTGATAACAATTGTCACCTCAACCTGAAACTTCTCTGTGATTAATATCTCATTTTAAGGTACCATTTGGCACACAGTCCAATCCCAAAATCGAGGGCCCAAAAAAACGGGCGAAAAAACCATCTTTTTGGGTCACTCTTTACCGCCTTCCTGAACAATCCCTTTTATTTAGCTGAATAAATATTTACTAAATACACTGTATGGTCAGGTTTCAATTACAAAAGGATTATATGCTTTAATCTTCTTTGATAATAAATAAATACTAGAAGAATACAATAATAAAATAAAAAGGCTCTGAGAATTAATTAATAAAAAAAAGCCTAATAGAACCAACACGGGTGTTAGTACTTAATGATTAACATTTATTTTCTAGTATAATACGTACAAAAAATTGCAAACATTTCGATCATTGGTTTTGGTCCTCTTCGCGCAAAGTGCGCAAATACGAAATAATCTTTGGCAATAATTCGGATATAAATTTAAACGTGAGATCCATATTAGATCATTTAGAAATTCGGTTCAGATATTATCGAATCTTCGAGTGAGTAAAATCGAGTTCAAATAATAATCATAACGACTAACTTAAAACGTACAATTTTTGCTTAGATGTGCGTAATTATCTCCAGATCAAAGTTCATACAAATAGCGTCTTCGGATTATATAATATTTACTGACGAATGTATAATATTTGTAACAAACACAGTGAACGTGATGTGAAAAGAAATTACGAATACTCGCAAACGACGAGCGCAGTAAAAGACGAAGAGGAGGGATTGTCATAATACACAGCGGCCCACGTCAGAGTCTGTTACCGTGCACTCTTCGTTAATTTTAGTACACGCTCCACTACCGTCTAGCCCGCGAAGACGATAGTCGCTAATGATATCGGGCCAAGAACACCGAATAGTGTCACAACATTGAACCAGGCAGTCCGCAAGCAGCTAATATCAGCCGACAGCTAACTCCGAAATCTCTCATCTCGTGCATCAACAATTATTAACGATGACGCGCATTTATTTTCTAATCTTCTGTTACATTTTAAATGCTGCAGTAAGCGAGCCGTGAGTACATTTTATATCAAGAAAAAATTTTATTGTATTTATTTTCGTGGCTGTTAATATACATATATTTCCAAGGAAATATAAGTTTTATTGAAGTGGTCCTAACGTACGTGTGCACACATTTTACATCACAAGACGATAATTTTATGATGATATTTTTAAGTTGATCAGATTTTTCCGATGAAAGAGCAAAAAAAAGATAATACTTTATATGAAGGTAGTACACTCGCGACAATACTATCCAAAAATTAGGTCCGATCGCGTGCTCGATGGCAATGCTCCCACTTCCGCCAGTGAGAAAAAACATTTTGCGCCTGTCCATAGGCCGCACGCACACGCGGAAAAAAATTAATTCAGATAGACGCAGACTAACGCAACTCGACTGCCCGCCTCCTTCACTCGCCTCCATATGTCAATTAAAATCGAAAATTACATTTGTTTTCAAGGTTCTATTTTCCAAACTGAACGATAAAAAATTATGAATTTTTTTCACAATACCCGTTTCATTTCCCTTTATGCTTGTTTTTTATTAACATTTTACTGCTAGTTTAGGCCCTACAAAAGTAAACGCGACATTTTTATGAACTTTGTATAGACCACACGTATGAAAAATGCAATTTTTAATTGCTTATATCTCAGTATTGAAACGGTCAATCTCATTCTAATTGCACAAGCATGTCAACGACTTCTAGTACAACGTATAGTTCAATTTTAAGTAATTCTGACTGTTTTCAATTCGCGAATTAGTACCTTAAATGTATTTTATATTTTATATTTAAAAATATTTAACAATTGATTTGTCAATCAGAATTGATTACGATATCTTGTTTAAATGGAATCCTCCATTTTTTATTGCATATATTCTTGTAGTTTATCTCGAGAGCTTTTCAAAACACTATAATAAAGTATTTTTCCATTAAGCACTTTTTAAGTTATAAGACTTGAAAGTTACAATACCGCTGGCATTAGCATTATCCAAGGTATCCGAATACATCAAAGTAATCTTCATTTTCTCATCCGATCAGAGATTTCTCTTTCGAGATTTCTTGATCCATCCTATAGTTCGCGATTTAACTTAGTTGGAATAAGTTAGATGCAAAATTTTCTCTCTCTGACATCTCACTCTAAAGAGAGGAAGTCTCGTGCCTCATAACGGCTTTTATGAAACTCGACCGCAATAATCGACTTCTCCGGCTCTCGCGCGCTTTCCAGACCTTCGCTAGACGCGAACTTTTCTCTTCGTAGAGCTATGTGGCTGATGCAGGGCGACGTGTTCACCGAGGACGAAGTGACGTCCCGGCTCATCCAGCTGGATACCCACAAGTCGAACTTCTCGGTGAGCACCAGAGCAGAGGTGCACTACTGGGCTCGACCGGGCAAGCTCATCAGCTGCGTGATTGCCGCGTCTGTCTATCAGCAGGGTCATGTGAGCGTGGTGGAGGGCGGCTACGGTGCCAAGAAGGTGCGGGTCCGTTACGTGACGAAAACCGGCAAACCGGACGTTTTCTTCGTTCTCGTACAGGCCGCGAGGAAGGAATTGGTGTCCGTCGAAGGAAACGTCGTGAAAAGCCCGAGAGTGGACATCGTCTACGGACCCATGACGAATTGGACCTTCGCGGAGATACAGGATGCCTTACGCAATTATACTGATATCTTTCCATCGTAATGCCAATGCGTTGATTTCTTTTTCACAAGATAATGATGACGTCTCATAAAAATACTTGGAATTTATACTGCTAATCGTTAATTAATAACAGAGCGTTTACTGAAATCTTGTAAAAAAATTTTCTGAAAATTCCCAGGATTTTCCAAGTATTTTTATTCAAAATTCTAAGTAAAATTATAGAGAATTTTTTTATAGAACTTTGAAATGACTTAGAGTGTAAGATAATGTATATATGGCAGGTTCTGTAACCTAGGAGTTCTGAGAGGGACGGGAAAGAGATTTCGTGGCACGAGATATTTTATGTCCGGCGGGCGCTCGGAGCAAGAGAGGGGAAGAGTGCGTAGGTTCTTTTCTTCTCTCTTCTCATCTTCCTCGGAACTCCAGGATTAGAACCCATCATATACATACACTACTAGTGTAAGTAACGCAACAAGCTATATACATATATTGTAAATTTGTAGAAAAAGGGATTTCACGAAATTCTATTTTTTTCTACAATTGTAGCCGCAAAATCTAGAATAGTACAGAGAAGATTCATAATACAGTATCAATGACTACCATCATCTTAATTTTTAAAAAATAAAAACTCGTAAGATGCACGAGAATGTGAATATATACGCGGATGTGTGTCATACTTATGTTAACCGATTGTCAACATTTTGCCTTATCAAACAAAGAAATAATTAAACAACGTTTTCAGAGAGAGAGAAATTAAATTATCGAATTTAAATTTAAAAGTATAACAATTCCAAAATTTGAATACTGGTAAAATTTCATGAAAATTTCTGATTTTCCAAATAAAAAAAAGAAATTCCCTGAACATTTCAAATTTTCCAGATTTTTTTACATTGAGAAAATGTCTAATAATACCTAAAGAGTAATGGCCAAATGTACTTTGTTTAAGAGGTTATACCACCTTTCAGGTTTTAGAACAATATTTAAAGGAGGGTGTATAAAAATGGCAATTTTTCGCCTAGAACCGATACCTTTTAAACCTATAAATTTAGCATTTTAAAGATCCAAACATTCATGAAAAAATGGTTATTTACCCAGAAAAGCTCGGGAAACCTTCCAAAAATAATAAAGTAGGCTGTTTGAACGCTTTGCAAAAAAACTTTTTTAACACTTAACACATGTTGGACCATTAAATACTGAAAGAATACAACTTATACCAAGAAGATCCACAAATATATATACATATATATTTAATAAAAAAATATATATGTATATAAGTGATAAATATATAATACATATATACAAATATTTATGTGCAGCTTATCGAAGATTGAAGCTTTAGATGTTTGAAAATGATATAAAAAAAATTAATAAAACTAGATGTATAAGAATGTATAAAGAAAACAAATACAAATATAATATAAATAAAAAGATACCGAGAAATACTAAATATTAAAATATAAAAACAAAAAATATTAAAATAAGAATAAAAAAATTAAAAAAATAATAAAATACAAAAACACAAAAAAATGGAGCCAGTAACCGTCACGTCCCCGTTCGTTAATTCCGGGTCATGCTGAGCGCGGTTAAAACCTATACTTGAATATCACAATCATATAACTGTGTGATTTTTTAAAAATTACTTTTTCAATTATCCTTCATTATTCAATTTTTGCACATAAATAATATTGATTATGCTTATATTTCTGTCGTCATAATGAATAAGCTGCACATAAATATTTGTATATATGTATCATACATTTATATACACTTACGTATATATATATATATTTTTTTTTATTAAATATATATGTATATATATATTTTTTTTTTGTAGGTCTTCCTGATAGTGTATTCTTACAGTATTTAATAGTCCAATATGTATTAAATGTGTTAAATAAGTTTTTTCGCGAAGCGTTCAAACAGCCTACTTTATTATTTTTGGAAGGTTTTCTGAGCTTTTCTGGGTAAATAACCATTGTTTCATGAATGTTTGGACCTTCAAAAATGATAAATTTATAGGTTTAAAAGGTGTCAGTTCTAGGCGAAAAATGGCCATTTTTATGCATCCTCCTTTTTTTTGTAGGTAAACGGATAACTTTATTTGTAATCTGCTTAGAGGACATTATTGTACATATATAGAAACTAAGACCTAAGAAACTAACAAATTATTTTTTTATTTTTCTTATGTCCAAAATGGCGGCGCACTGACTTACACTTGCGAAATCCCTTTTTTTCTATCGGTGTACACGGTTTGACATTGAACAAAACACAAAGAATTTTCATTATCTACATATTAAAAAATATGGAAGTAGGGATTTTTCTAAATATTGAATTTTTCTCGAAATGACAGCTATTTTAAAAAAGACTTGTACTGGTGAAAAATACACATTTTTTGTAAAATAGCTGCCATTTCGAGAAAAACTAATATTTAGAAAAATCCGTATGTAATTCCATAATTTTTAATATATAAACAATGAAAATTCTTTGTATTTTGTTCAAGGTCACTGTGTGTGCAAACCTGCAGCCTACACCGATTTCAAGATTTAGAAAAAAGACATTCGGCAAGTAGGTCAATGTGCTACCATTTTGAACATTAAAAAAATAAAAAAATATTTTTTTTACTTTATTATATATGTATAACAATGTCCTTAAAGTAATTTTTAATAAAGTTATCTGTTTACCCAGAAAAAATCCTAAACTTAGGTATCATTTTAGGGTTAAAGGTGGCATGACCCCTTAATATATCGATGTAATAGTAACTATTATCAAATATAATGAATAATAACTGGCTGTTTGATATAATAATTACTAACTATTATTAATATTTACAAAAGTAAAATTAGCGTTAGTTGATTTTGATTATATTAACCATCTTTTACTTGAAATTATTTCACCAAAGTTTCAGTAACTATTATCTAGGCTCGATTATATTATTACCAGATTTTTTCTCAGTGCAGTAGCATTCAATAAGCATCCTGATTAATTTTTAGTGGCCTTCAAGTTCTTCCAAATCAGTTTGTTTTGAATTTTTATATCTATTATTATTACTAAAATCCGAAATGAAATTTTAAAAAATTCAAAAAATTCGATTATGTGTAGTGTAAAATTAAACCTTTTCTTTCAACTTTACATTGTAAGAAGAAATTAGATTTAAAGTAAATTAAAGATGAAAATAAAGATTAGCATAAATTAAATGAATAAAGCAGTCTCCCATAATTTTTGTTATTTAAAATATTTTTAAACATTCAATCTAAAAGTCTGAAAATGCCTAAGAAATTAGATACTTTTTAAATGGCTTTATACCGGTTTTTACACACTATTCTGGTTGGATTCATTCCGAAGAAATTTTACTTTGAGGAGTTCAGCGGTTCGAATGATTGAACCTTCTCATATTATTATCGTCGAGCGAGACGCTCATTTGTAACAGATAGCATATCATTTTACCTCCTCCGTATTCTGGCAGAGCAACCATGTAGTTACGCATGTATTCCCAATATAATTATGCAAAGAGATGCATTTTGTGCGTAAATGAGATATCCAGTTCATTTTAATCCTTCAAGATGTACGTTCCGAAGTCGTTTATAGATCTTCATTAATATTGTTATTAATTAAAACGCTGCTTCTAAATGTTTCGTGTTTTTAACATTCCAATTTATTTTTGCTCTATACTTGTCTACTACATAAAAAAATATAAAGAGTGACTCAAAAAAATGGTTTTTTCGCCCGTTTTTTTTTGGAACCTCGATTTTGGGACTGGACTGTGTGCCAAATAATGACCTTATAATGAGATATTAATCACAGAGAAGTTTCAGGTTGACTTTAATTATAGAGAAGTTTCAAGTTGAGGTGACAATTGTTATCACAACTGGAGGGGGGTCACTTATTACGTCTCTTTACGCGAAAACTCGATTTTTTTACATCCAAAACGAGCGTCATTTATGTAAAACTGCGATCAACCTTCATTGGCTGGATCAACCTTCTTGAAATACCGGACTTCGCAGATCTGTGATAATTCCATACACGGAAAGAACAATTTTATTGAAAGGTCTAAAAATTTTGCTAAAAACAGATCTGAAAATAATTTTTTGTTGAATCATCAAAATAATTTGTTGGAAATAATTTGTTAAAGCTGATAAGAATCGCTATAAAACATTTTGATATTTTAGCAATCACTTTGACTTTCGCACAAATTATTTGATTATTGACAAAAATATTTCAGATCTGGATTCAGCAAAATTGT
>NW_012027537.1:31586-41507 GCF_000956235.1 Wasmannia auropunctata
TCTGTGATAATTCCATAATGAACTTTGATTTTACCCTCCCCCCCCCCTCTTCTCCAGTTCTGATAACAATTGTCACCTCAACTTGAAACTTCTCTATAATTAATGTCTCATTATAAGGTATCATTTGGCACACAGTTCAGTCTCAAAACCGAGGTCCCAAACAAAGGGCGATTTTGGATCACTCTTTCTTATACTTTTTAATTTTTTATAAAGAACAAATTTAATTTACATAGAATAATTTAATTTAACTTATATTTCTCTCGCTAAAGCCTTACATATTGACGAGTAAACTTCTCTACTCAATTTTATTCTTGGGATAAGAGATGATTTATTAACAATATAATTTTTCTACATATTATCCATGTATTATAGGGGGGAAAGGTCTGTCGTTAAGGAATTAGAACACTTTGACGTGTAGCAGCGAATAATTGACGCAAATGGATCATTCATTTTTTCGATCTTTCCGACAGCCGTTAGTTTTCATGTTCCACCTGTTCCACAGTGGTAATACTTGGCCGAGTGCGAATAACGCACACACGTTCAGCTGGCATTAATTGTGAAAGTAGATCGCAATTCGTAACTAATAACTGCCAGCGGGTGTTATATTCTGTCCGAGAGAGAAGATTTAATGATTAATTGCGTCTCACAACGAACTGTACGGCTTTTCGTAATATATTGCTTAGATTTAATTGCCACGCTACGCTGCGACGCGATCGAAATTTCGAAGTGAAGTGTATAGTTATAAAAACGAAGAATGGCCAGCACGAGTCTGACGTTTGATGCGCGATTTGTGCGCGCGCGCGCGAATAATCAGATTTTAAAATCCAAATTATTTTACTTGTAATTGGCTGTGTATTCCAATACCTATTTCGATCTCCATATTGAGATCCTTTTCGGTTGATGGTCCGCTAAATCCGTTATTCTCAGTCAGAGATCGAAACCGGTACTTAATTTCACAACTAATTATAGTTATTTGTAGTTTAAAATTTGATTAGTCATATGCACAACTGCGAACCAGATTGGTCATCGCTTGATAATTACGTGTTAATAAATCGAACAAATAAATTTTTGTTTAAATCACATCTTTCAAGTGATTATTTATTTAAAAAAACGATGAAAGAAGGCGGTATCGTTTATTCTGAATATTTGATTCTATATTTGTCTGTTTTTTATAGCTTAACTAGTTAAATATAAATTCTCTGTATTTAAAGTAAAATAAGTATGTACATATATTTGAAATTAAGCGAAAGCGAGAAGAAAAGTTCTGGTGCAGTTCAGTGCGGCAATAAAAAAAAAAAAACTTTTTGAGTCAAATCGAAAAATCATAGACGTCACAACGAATGATCGATATCAAACTTGCAGCGTTTACAACAATTTTGTTAACTTACGGCGAAATATTGTGATCCATAGTCAGTCTTTGCTTTAAATATTTGATTTTTGCTTGAATCTTTGATTTAATAATTACGATAATAAATAATAATAATAATAATACACAATGTATCGCATAATAGTAATAACTAATAAGTCACGTAGTTGTGAGAAATGACCATTTCTTTTATTATGCAAGCACATACTCTTAGAAAAATTTAATACTGTAAGTATTACATTAGTATAGAAACACTAATAACAGTTAGTAGTAAATAACTTTTAATAGTCAAATTAAGTGATTAATCACTAATCAATTTGATGCAGTATTAAATTTCTCTAAATATGCTGTCTTGTATTTAATTTCATATTCTTTTATATTAGACTCTAAAGTAGATTTTGTTTTATAAGTGGAATTCGATTTTTCTCAATTATTAGAATTTATACATTAATTTAATAAAAAAAAAATAATATTGATGGAATCCAGTTTTAATCAATAAGACGGCTTGACTTGATGCACAGTTTCGCTTGTGTCAATATGCAAATATCAATTTTCGCTCTTGCTTGCGACCACGGCTGTTCAAAGCCTTGACCGTGCCTCTAAGTGTCGTGAAGCGGAAATTTCAGCCGTTCGCAGCCTGTTTCGTCGGATCCACTTAGGCCGATCCGTTCAATCACGCACGAGTGATCGCGGGCTGTTTCGAAAACAAGAGTTGGAAATAAGAGCCGTGGGCAGGCTCCGTGTAACAGATAACAACACGGTGCGTGTCCGATCCTTTTCACTTCCGTGGAAAAGAAAAGGGAAAGCGCGGCTGTTGTTTTAGAATTAGAATAAGAAAACTTATTACGCGTTTTATCAAGAAGATTTTGTAGACCTTATATATTTGAAAAGTGAAAAGAGAGCGCGTTAAATATTTCAAATATCATATTTCGCAAAAGAAAAAAGACTTTTTTGTAATTTGGGCCATTTTAGTATTCATTTTATCGTTATTTTAATTTCTTCTTTATGAGCAAAATGAAACATGAATTTTATGAATCCGATTTTAATAATTTATTTATTTTTTTTATTCTAAAAAGAAATTTAATCTAATTAGTTTTTTTTTAATAAGAGAGCCTGTATGTAAAAGATTTAACAATCTCTATTTTATTTAATCTCTGATTTATTAACCCTGAATTTCTTAAGGATATACATGTATTTTCAAAACAATGAAAATATGAAAAATGACAGATTACTCTAGATCGCTGTATTTAAAAGTAATACAAAAATTTAATGATGGTTTAAAACTTGGATTAAAAAAAATTATTTTAATAAAAAATACAAGTATGCTCTAATGAAAATATAATTAAGAAATAATGACAAAAAAATTCAATCTTTCGATATAAATACCTTAAATTCAAGATATAATTTATATAAAGTTCATTGCAATGAAAATAGTTGTTCTGTAAATTAACAAAATTTATTTGTTTGTTTATTTACAGAACAATCTTTGCATCGCAATAAAACTTTGTGTAAATCATCTTGAATGTTAAAATAGGGGAGTATAGCGTAATTTGGTCAACTTAACAAAAAAAAATTAACAAAAATTAGCAAAAATTAACACGTCTATTCAACTTTATGTCTCATCAAAAGTGAGCTAATACAATGACAATTTAAATGACATAAACGTCAACTATCTAGTGCGAACTACAGAGCTCAAAAAATGTTGTTAACCAAATTACACTATATGACCAAATTACGCTATTTTACCCTACTTATTAAAAAAAACTTAGATTTTTGTCATTGCATTTTCAAGCAATTTAATTTTTAATAACAAATAAAGTAAATAAACTATCAAAATGTCTTATTAAATAAAAATACATGATAGTCACACACAACCCTTTTTATGTATATTGTTTAAAATATAAATATTTCTACATTTCCAATTTTAATTTACTTCGCAGAGGCTGTTATATGGGTGACACATCCTTATAGATATATATAGTTCTTCCTGAAGAGCAGCAAACGAAAATTAATTCAAATAAATTGAAAATTGCACTTCACTTTAATTTATCCGAGTTGGCGCTTTAAAGTCCGAAGATGCATTCATCCAAAAAAAATTCTAGTTATAAAGTGAAATTTCCTCTAATCCCATATTTTAAGCGAAAACTTTTACAGAAAGAGTATTCTTCTTTCAATAGTGAACTGTTCATCTAAAATCTATTAGATATTATTTTTCGATTTTTCTCTTGTATTAAAAGGAATATGTTTTTTTCAAGCGAAATGCCCTCTCTTGTCGCATGCGATATGAATAACACAAAAAGCAATGTGTATCGCTGCGTTCTGCCGTGACGATTGATTGAAGTGTTGCGCTGCATTTGCAAAAACAGACGCAGTAAGGCTGCGTTCCGTTATTCATTGTACATACTGAAAAACTACAGTATAAATAATGTGAATTATAAATATAGATTTACAGTACAAGATTTGTACTGTAAATGCAAGACGAAATTATTCTAACTATTAGAATATTGCGCAGAGAATATTCTCCTTTTAATTTCAGAGGATTCCTCTTGAGGCCATATACAAGAATAAAATCCTCTAAGATTTAGCGGATTCCACTAATATTAAAATTATTTTTTGGGTGTTCTTGTCCCTATTATATTATTTTTGGATTCAAATAAATCGAAATACAAAATGACCTCTTCATCATGTTGAATTCGGATGTATTCATGTGTCTGTATTATATTATTTTTAAATTTAAATAAATTAAAATACGAAATGAATATTCACCATGTTGAATTCTGATATGTATTAATGTCCGTGTTATATTTTTTTTAGTTTCAAATGGATTCAAAAAATCAGAAGCGCCAATTTGGAAATATCGAAATGAATTTATTTCTATCCATTTCAATACATTTTCGTTTACTGGTGTGGTGTTAAGAAAGTCAATAATATCAAGAAAGGTTAATTGAAAAATCGTCATCAAAAAAGTGAATGAGGTCTTACCCGATGACTTGCCGGGATTGGATTCCTCGATTGGCTGCAGAGTTCGCGACATCCCGACGTCTTTCTTCTTGACGTCTTAACTTCTTCAAGTCGAAACGAATGCCGCGCTGTACGGTGCCCGCGAACCGTGATCGAGACGCTCGTAAAACCGTCACCGTCGATGTTCATCAATCCGTTGAGTTCCGTGTCAAGTCCGATAGACTCGCCGTGGCTGCTTGTCGCATTTTTCGCGAGCGTACATTAGACAGCCGGTTGATTTAATATAATTGATTATAAAATTCGGAGGGAACGAGGCAAGAGATCCCTCATAAAATCCAAGCACACAGAAGAACGTATCGGTCGATGTCTCTTTCGTGAAACTACTCTAAACTTCAATTCACGACAGGAATAACGGTATTAGCGGTAATTAGAAGAAGTTGTTCAACGTTAAAATCTTTTCGTGAAGAGATGTCATGAACGCTCTTTTGGAGGTAATCAGTAAAAAAATTTACTGACTGTTACAAAGAAGTGAAGATATAATTATTCCAAATTTGGCCCAAAAGCTGCTCCGAGAAGTTTATTGAAGCTCATAAAAGAGAATAATATTAAAGTGTTTTTACTTGATAAAGTTTCGCTTCTTTACATGATTCGAGCGTCTTTTTTTTTAAAGTGATTATTCCAAACTCCACGCAAGAAGACAATTATTCTGGATACTGAGATTTGCTTTAATCAATCAATTCATATTTCTTTTATATCTGTAGACGGAACGTTTTTTAGACGAACGGAACGATTTTAGAGAATGTTCTATTAATCTATTGAGAAGAGCCAACTCTCAATACGAATAAAATCGCAGTGCCAATTTTTTTTTCCCAGATAGAAACTATCCTTCAACACAGCGGTCTTGTTCCTTTTTCAAGCAATTAATTCAATTTTTGTCCAAACTTGTGTCCACCTCCAGTATTGAAATGTATAACATCCTTTTTTTTATTTATTCATCATGCACTATTTCTCGAGACAATCACTTCTCCTTTTCTTAAAAAAATATCCTCGCCAAACCACTCTAAGGCATTCTTCTCTGTAGCTTCAATTTTTCTGTTTCTTCCAAGTATATTCTCGTTTCCGAGAAACAATATACATTTGTTTAATTTTTCCAAGAAAAAAAAACTTCACTGGTTTTCTTCTCGTCTCTCCTGATGAAGATGCGCGTCCATCGGTCTCAGACGACTCAGATTCGATTTACGGATAATGATCGAGATGATCGCTGTCGGACGCGAAATGGGCGGACGCGGAGAACGGATTATACGGGATACTTTCGGTGGCACGTGCGACGGCTCGCACGTCACGTCGCGTCACTTCACGCGAGTCCAACACGTGCGGCGGGCAACTGAGGCACGGCAGTCGGCACGGTATGGCACGACGCGCCGCGACTCCGACACGCGCGGCTTCCGCGGACTTTCGAATAACGGGCTGCAAACGCCGCGCGAGCTTGCCTAGCTGTCGCTGCTGCGAGAAAGAGCACCGCGTTGTGAGAGAGTTGTATACGTCGGTCGCATGTCGACACCGGCACTGCGCCGTCGCTCCGGTCCCCGGAATCTGCAGGCCCTCGCGGTCCGTGGAGCCCCTCCGCAGTAGAGGATCCTGATCCTTCGCGAAGTGGGAGACGACAGCCGTGGAGATCTCCCTCCTTCCCTCTAGCTCGCGAGAGGATCTTTCAAGGGAGAAGGAAAGAGCCCGCGGAAGGAAAATATATTTTAAAGAAAGAGGAGGAAGAATTTACTACTTTCGTTTTACGGGACTTCGAGAATTTGCACGAATTGTCTCTGTGCTTCACGAGAGGCTGACATTGACAATGGCAAGGCGCATACTGTAATTTATATTATAAACCAGTGATCCGCGACTCGCTTGTTGATTTTGCCTATTTCTGAAAATAGTCCTCAGTTTAAAAAAGATAGAGCGTTATTATTATAAATTATAAGTTAACATATAGCCTCACAGTATAGCTAATTGACTTTGCGACATCGAGAAGTAGAAATTTTTATGGCTCATAGCCGAAATTATAAAATCGTATTTCCTATCTTCTATTTTATGCAAACTATCAAAATAGTAACATTACGCAGTTCGCAATCCTGTGAAAATAATCCAACAATTTTAGTTTTATTCATTTTCTTAAATATCACGCGTAAGAAGCCTTACCAAACAATTGTATCAATCAAATGTTACACTAACTATGTAATAAATGTTCAGTTTTATAATTTTACTTGAGAATGTATTTTTTAAAGAAATTTTTACGAATTCATATTTGAAAATATAGCTTGATTATAAATGACATATTTGTAAAATTTGATTGATTTATTCATTTTTATTGATGAAATAAAACTTATGCAGCTCGTAAGGTTTTGCCTATTTCTGAAAATGGTGCTTAATTTAAAAAAGATAGAGCATTACTATTATAAGTTAATATAGCCTTACAGTATAGCTAATTGACTTTGCGACACTGGGAAGTAGAAATTATATACTGCACAGAAGTGTGATTTCTACAGGATTCGTGCGGGAAATAATTCAATTTATACACAAATACATTGACTCTATTTTTATTGTATAATTGTGTTGGTTGTTTGAGAGAGACAGAGAGAGAAAGAGAAATGAAGTTTTCTTAATTTAATTATTACAAATTTTCCACAGTCTTGATTTAATGCTCTACGAGTGTAGCATATTTGTTATACATTCAAAAAATTTACGTTACTTGGAACACTACAAATAGATCGATCGTGATAAATATTGATAGAAATTCTCGATCATATTTTCTTTTTAATATAATTCTTTTTAATATAATCTTTATCATCGGAATTAAAATAAACAAAAAAATATCCATTAAAAGCTTTCTGTAGCATTAAGATACTGATATGTGATTTAAATAGAATATGAGGAAAATATTGGTACTAAATTTTATTTGCACTGATGCATTGCACACTTGCATTCATAAATTCTATTTCTGCGCGCACGTCACACGCGTTTTATTTTGGCCAAGCATAAAATCCTGCACTTTCGTAGTGAAGGAGTTTGTCGGAGTTATCATAAAGTTGCTTTAAAGATACACTTAAATTATTTATATTACGAATTTGTACCCCAAATAATCTTAATTAATTTTAATTAATTCTTAATTAATTACTTAGTCAATTTAAGCTCGTGATCTGTTACGTTCACGTTGGTCGGACTTGTAATTGATAGTTTCCTTTGTCGTTTTGAAAAAACGCGATTCTTATAACAATGATGGAAAAATGAAAGTCATGGTAAATGTACAAAAATTGACAAATCATCTCCTTAAATTCCAATTATAAATTGGAATTAAGACTATTCGTCATAATTGAAAATAAGATTATTCATTTTTCCACCAGTCTTCAAATTGTATCGGCTCTGATCTTTTCTAAAGAAACGATATTTTCTTCTTTAAATAGCAGTTCACAAACGCTTGACAGCTTCAGTTGTTCACTTTTTTTTCGAGCCGAAACCAGAAAACCCCATAATCGCGGCCATTTCGTCAGAAGGTCCTGCATCGTCCTCGGACAATTCTTCAATCTTCCTCTTCTTATCCTTTCGCTTCTCCTTTCGATACTCTTTGATTTTTTCTTCCTAATAATAGAGATAATCTTGTTAAAAGAGTATACAGCAAACGAAAAAATGTTCAAAATACGATCTTAGAAGAAACAAACCTCTTCCTTCAATTCCTTCACTCTTTGTTCCAAATCGTAATCCTTCTTTTTTTCCTCGAGCTTTTTTTTGTTCTGTGCAAATCTTGCCTTAACCTGATCCAATGTAGATCGCTCTATCTTCATAGACATGCCAAGATTACGTTGATCTGGTTAAAAAATTAAGAATTTTAATTAAAATAAAGCTATTTTAATTCCATTACAATTTTCTGAAATTATTTAAATTTACGTTTTGTCCCATTGATATGGTCCAAGAAATTGATTGAATCCTTGACAACACAGTCGCAAACATTGCAGTAGTACCTATGGACAAAAATATTATGACCTTATAATCAATATTTATATAAAAAATAAAATATACATACATATATATATATATATATTATATATATAATAGATGCAACAAATTTATACATTAATTATTTATATATTATAATTATTAAAAGTGAACATATATAATTATTATATATTTGATACTTTTTATAAAATAATTGGAAGTTGAATTTTACCCTCCGGTTTGTGATGATGGTGTATTTTTATTGATAACAACACTCTTTCCTAGTTTAGATTCAAGATCAACTTTGTAATCTCTTTGCTTCAGCAGTTCTCTTTTAACTGCTGGTTGTTTGGGAATTCCTAATTCTTCTTCCGCAATCTCATCTTGAAGTCTTTGAAGTGCAATCCTTTCATACTCCTCTCGGTTCCATTTCCTCCGGTGATCGTCAGGTCGCTGAACAAAAATTATATTTTCTTTAACAATATGATAATGATATTAATACATATTAACACTAACGACAGCGTAATCATGTATTGTTTTATGTATTTCTTAAAATGTTCTTATTTCTATCAAATCTTACTTAACTAAATAAAATTTTAAAAGGAGCTCGTAAAATTGTATTAAATATCGATAATAAAGATACAATTGCTTGTATCTTAATTGCTACTACTACTACCAATAATAAATTGAAGAACTTAAAATATAAAAATTAAGAATTGAAATCTAAGTAAGATTTTGTGTATTAAATAATTAACATTATTTATAATTTCAGTTACGTGACATAAAATTACAAATAATCACCGTAGACATGTTTTCATTATTTTTCACCTCACAATAACAAAATATTTATGTGAGGTTAACAAAAATTATAATCTTCTCTTTCCGTCACAGATTGATTACACACAGATGCGATACTCCGCTATTTTCGATGTCACAAGTTTTTAGTGCGCATGCGTTGATCCATATCCACAGACCACAGATTAAAGTAGAGTCAAGAGAGGATCCTGAGAGCGGTCATGCGTCATGCTTGCGATTTAGCTCTTTGACTATATATAGTCAAAGATTTAGCTGGGATTGAGTCCTAGATTATCAGAGAAGCGCGACCGGCTTATGGCAGTATCGCAAAAGTACTAGAAAATATTAAAAATGGCGTCGAATGGCCAATCATAAGATTGATTTATTCGGTAGCCATTTATAATAGCAATAAATCAATCTTATGATTGGCCATTTGCGAGTCCAATCAGGACTCGTAACACCGGTAGCGCTTCTCTGATAATCTAGGACTCTAGCTGGGATCGGCGATGTATTAAGCCAGTATCAGACTACGCATTGGAGATTGAGATTAAGATTGAGATTGAAGATTGTCCAATCACATTATAGATCGTGATCTGCATTGCAATTGACAATATTGCTGCGTTCAGCAAATAAAGCAACTCGGTTTGTATACATATTTGCATATATTATTAAGATAATTATTTACTAAATTTTGTTCATAACAATACTTACCTGTGCATTAAATTTAATTGCACATTTATTATTGTACGAACTTAATCTCTATCTGCTTTATCATTCTCGGTAAAAATGTCAGTAGTCATCTCGTGACCAAAAAG
>NW_012027537.1:41527-58865 GCF_000956235.1 Wasmannia auropunctata
AATGCATAGTGTATCAGCTTAGTACATCATTCTTTCATTGTAGAAATTAAGATAATTTAATAGAAAGTTTCTAGTTAGTACGCGTATCAAATGCTCGGTGTAAACTAGGCCACTGGCTCACTGCTCAGTCTTCTAAACCCAACTGATGAAGTTAAAGGTTATCATTCGATAGATACATTATTGGCATCTTCGTAGAATAACTTGCTTAAGTTACCTTTTATAAATATAGAATGCATCTTAATTTACTTTAATAAAGAAAACTTACATTTTATTTCATTATATTTCATGATTTGGATAGGTTAGGAGTAAAATAGAAAGCAACGAAGGCAAGGCCAATCGACGGCGATGTCGATAGGAAAATAACTAGGCATTCTTACGAAGTATGAATGTTCAACGTGTCAGTTCAACGTGTACAAAAATTCTCGGGATAGGTATGCAGGTCCTTTAACAAGGATTATTTTGAAGTTAATCAGCTGCCTTATTTTATACACATAACTTTAAACGATTCTTCGTTAGATTCTTATAACAATCATAATTTTTTAACTTGTTTGTCAAAATTTATACATGGCTGATTGTCAATGCAAGTGTCAATATGATCTGTGTACATAAATAAATGTAGTGTATAATAAAACATTATTTTTATCTCAATTGTCTTTTCTTAATAATTTACATTACAAATTGAAAATGACATTCTGTATTGTGAAACACATGTGACATTTGCATCTTGCGAAATACTCTTTATACTGTCTCATTAGTTTATCTTTTGTGGGTGAATAATCGTTTCTCATTACTTTTTTTACATTTTTAATTACTTTTATAGTTCGAAGATAATTAATATTCTATATTTAGATGTATTACGTTTTCTTTTTTCTGTTTATGGTTTTAAAGTTAAAACTTATTGTTTTGTAAGGGAACAAAAACTTAATGCACTTTTATAGAAAATTAACATACATTTCTTATGATTTTAGGAAAAATGTAGCTTCTAAAAAAATATCTATAAGCTATCTTGAAAAAAAGTTGAAAAGATCTTATTACCAACATGAACAAGACTTCGCAAAGTCAGTATATTTATTATTTATATAAAAGTTATGAATAATACTCTGGCGTGTATATGCAAGCACGGTATGTGTGTTACAGGAACTGGGCAAACATTGAAGTATGTGAGCTTAGTTACTCTCACACTTCAAAATGCTATGGTTGGCCTTAGCATGCGATATTCGCGTACCCGAGCAGGGGATATGTTTCTTTCTTCCACTGGTAAATATAAATTGTGTTACATGTGGTACAGTCAATCTTAATATAACAACTTAATATAACTTAACATAGCATTAACTTAATGTTAGTATAATAGAAAATCCTTATTATATTCACAGATAACCGTATCACTTTTCTTTTTCAGCTGTTGTGATGGCTGAAGTAATCAAATTGATTACCTGCTTAGTATTAGTATATATCGAAGAGGGAAACTTTGAGAAATTTTACAAAGCATTACATATGACAATCGTGAAACAACCTATCGACACTTTGAAAGTTTGCGTGCCATCCCTCCTATATATTATACAGAACAATTTACTTTACGTTTCTGCATCCAATTTGGATGCAGCTACACATCAGGTAAGACATGTTCCTGAAATGTTTTCTTCTAAAGGATGTGACAGAATTGAAATAACAATGTAAATTAATAAATATTAATATATAATAGTTAACATACAGACATGTTCTTGGATTTTTAATACAAATTTTAACAGTATGTTCTTTGAGCTGAAATAAGAAAATGTTATATAAACGTAGATTCTAAATTCATTCTAGCTTCATTAAAAAAGGTAGAATAAAAATATAAAAATTTTAAGAAAATTTTTCATCTAAATTTATACTTACCCATCCATACATTACAATTAAACTGACGTTGAAAAACTTTCTCGAACAATATATGAATTTTATAACTACATGTGTATGATTGTTATAAAAATTGAAAACGCCGCTTTTCGTCAGTGATAAATTCAATATTACGATGCCAGATTTATATTAACATAGGTATTTTGAAATGCAAGTACAAAATTTTTTCTTGTATATTTTTGCCATAATTTTTTAATAAAACGCCGCTTTTCGTCAGTGATAAATTCAATATTACGATGCCAGATTTATATTAACATAGGCAAATTTTGAATTAACATAGGTATTTTGAGATGCAAGTACAAAATTTTTCTTGTATATTTTTGCTGTAATTTTTTAATAAAACATTTTAGGCACATTACTACGTTCATATAACATTTTTTTTTTCTTATTTTAGTTTATAAAATATTAACATTTCTACGAAAAGTCCGGGCAAAACATCCTGCATAATAAACCTTATAATATAATGTTTAAAATAAATAATATATTTTTCAGGTGACGTATCAGTTGAAAATTTTGACGACGGCCTTCTTCGCAGTGACGATATTACGTAGATCTCTACACACCACCCAGTGGGGTGCTCTTGTGCTCTTGGTCATTGGAGTGGTCCTGGTGCAGTTGGCACAAACTGCAAAAGCGCCGTTACCCTCGGGCATCGAGCAAAACCACTGGTTAGGCTTTTCTGCCGCTTTAAGCGCGTGTTTCTTGTCCGGCTTCGCGGGAATTTACTTTGAGAAGATTCTCAAAGGCTCCGACATCTCGGTGTGGATGCGAAACGTGCAATTGAGCGTGTTGTCCATACCGTTTGGCCTAGGCACGTGTTTCTTACATGACGGTGCTGTCATAGGTAAACGGGGCTTTTTCTTTGGTTACGATCTGTTCATTTGCTACCTGGTGGCTCTGCAAGCGGGCGGTGGATTGATCGTGGCCATGGTAGTCAAATATGCCGACAACATATTGAAAGGATTCGCCACGTCTTTGGCCATCATAATCTCCTGCATAGCCTCCGTTTATCTGTTTGACTTTCACTTGTCGCTCCAGTTTAGTTTGGGCGCGTTCCTCGTCATCTGTTCGATTTTCCTATATGGCCACCAGCCGAAAATTGCAGCGTCCCTCGATAAGCACACGTCCGCTGAGAAGGTCTGATAGTAGCGAAAATACGAGAGTATTTTCAGCGAAATATAATACTCCTTAAATTTTTCTCAAATTTGTATTAATTAATATTAAATTGATACGTGAACTTTGTAATAAACACTTATCAAGAGTAGAAACCATTTAAATGCGTTAACAATTAATGCGTTTAAATAGAACGAAAGGTTTATATTTATAGAGATGTAGCAAATGCTATTTTTGAAAAAATAATCGGTAAAATCGATCGTAAGTCTTCTGTAAAAAAGACGAGAGAATTGTTACGTTGTATATATAAAGAAGTCACGAGTGTGCAATCATGTTTTTATATATCCGACTCTGATTCTGAATCACCTTGTGATAATCAAGATGAACAAATTAAGAATAGCAGAACGAAATAGAACTATTGAAACAAAATTACGCACCGTAATAGTTCTATCTGTTTGTTACAAATACAATGACACTATTTGTATTTATTTTTATATAGCTTCAAAGACACATTTCAAACCAATTTGATCAAAATGTATTGATAGGCCAGTAAGTTATTATATTCGCACTATGTACTTAATTTAAATAGATTTTAATAAATGCAGTTTTTACGAAAATTTTCCTGTACAATATTTTCTTTTTCCAAAAAAGCTAATTTTCCTGTACAAAATAGTAACTTTTTCTTATTCAGAAAATAAGTTTCTTCCAATTTTTAAAATATTTGCCACATAATCACGAAATAAAACTTTATTTGTATGTATCTTTAGTATATGAAAATTAAGTCTAAAATATAGTGGGATTATCATCAAGGTTTATGTCACATTCAATATATTTATTTTGTTTTAGTTTATATAATTATTTTATGATACTTTATAATTAAATACAATTTGTTAATTTATCATCATTTGAAGTCCGTTACATTAATAATATGCTTATAAAGCATCGCATCATTTATTTTCATGTTTATGCAAGTCTGTTATATTAATTAATAGCTATCATAACTTAAATTTCTATTTTAATTATCTCAAACCCATACAGAAATTTTATACTAAAAGTGCCAAATAATTATACTTATTATTGAGTACTGAAAGCACAAACAATGTTTTTAATACTTAAAATAAATAATTATTTGGCACTTTCATCAATAAATTTCTGTAAGAGCTTGAAAATATAAATTTAAGTTAGCTATTATAATTATAATTAATTTACATAAACACGAAGATAAATATATAGCATGGAATTTTTTAAATAAAAATTTAATGCTGTCAAGTGTCAAATATAATTACGTATTTTCTTTATAAAAATGTAATACTTTAAAGTATCAAATAATTACGTATTTTGAGTACTAAAAACAAGCAAACAGTGCCTTTAATATTTAATTTAAAATAAATATAATAATTTGACACTTTCAGTAAAATAAAATTATGTAAAATAAAAGTAAAATTTCTGTAAAAAAGTTTCCGTGTATAAAAACCGCTTCGTATTCGCGCGCGCTTTCGTGGAATTTATTTTCGCGCGATTGGCGAGCGGTTGGTCAGCCTACCATCAAGAGGTTCGATTCGGCCGTTATTTCCATTCGACGAGCTAACTCTTTTCAAACGTGCTGATTGAGCGTCGAGAGATGCGAGTCCTGCGGGCCGCTGGAAACTCTCTATCGAACAGCCAATCGCCGCGTCCGACGATGCCGTCGTACGATTACGATGAGATATCAGTGCTTGCGGAGCGCTCGCGTGAGTGAGACATCGTAATTTTTCATCTCCTCGTACGCATAAATACTTACGGCGACCATGAGCGAGCATCAGTCGAAGAAAACCAAGACCATGAGTTCGTTGAGCCAGCTAAAGGACTTCACCACGGTGGTCGCCGACACCGGTGACTTTCAAGGTAAAACCCCGTTGAAATTCGAATTCGGTCAGGAGAGCGACGGTAGATACTCGCGACAGTCACATCGGCGGGAAGGGAAGTCGGGGAAGTAGCGGTTGTCGAGTGAGGGAGGAAGAGAGGGGGGGAGAGATCTTGCAGCGTTTGCACTTTTTTCGAGCGCGTTCCCACGTGACCTCGATCATGAATGATATTACTCATATTACGTATAAAGTTGTTTTTCTTTTTTCTTTTTTTCTTTTACTAATTGATTTATTTCGAAGATATATGACTTCTGCTTCTTGTATACATTTCAATGTCATCGATATAAAATTGCGTCTAGAATTGCGAAATAAAGAATAAAAAGATTATTTTTGAAATTATCAATTATTTTAATTATGAGCGAAATTCGATTTAAAAAAGAAAAGGAAAACAATATATTCCATACAACATAAAGCAGTTAAAGCATTTTAGCAATATTGTATTGAAATACATGTTACTGCAATATTACTGGAATGTCGTTACCTTGCTGTAATATTATTCGAATAATGACATTGACTTTTATGATATAATTAGAGACTGGTTTTGTGATCAATGCTTTTAATATGCAAAATAATAAGTAATTATTTCACCTCTCCAATATTAAATTCTGCTTAAAATTGTTGAATGTTGAAATATCGTTGAATGTTGTTTTTTATTATACAATTTGTCGAAATTTTTTTGATTCCGTTGTTTAACTCATGAGCGTTATAAATGATTATTTTGGCACTATTATTAAGTATTAAAATTGATGTAATTTTTACGATATATCCTATATAGGGTGTCCCATTTTAAATGATCCATTAAGATTTCTCGAAAACTATGATAGATACGAAAAAAATGTTTCAAACAAAAGTTATTTGACTTCAAGGGGGACATAAAATTTTACCATTGGTTTGACCTTGAGTGGCGCTGTCAAGATCAGGGAAATCATTTCAAATTTTTTAAATGAAACTCCCCATTTTTTATTGTATTGCGATTCTTTGTAGCTTATCTCGAGAGCTTTTCAAAACACTATAATAAAATATTTTTTTATTAAGCACTTTTCGAATTATAAGGCTTGAAAGTTACAATACAACTGCAGATATTAGCATTATTCGAGGTGTCCGAACGGCTAAAACCTTTTGAATGTTATTCAGGATTTTATGACTTTAACAACACATGTCAAGATCAAGGCCATTAAAGGTTGTTGCAAAAGCAAATAATAAAATTTTCATTTTTTAAAATTATTATTTTTTGAAAAAAAGAGGAACAATTACCTCCAATGATCATGACCTTGACATATGTTGTCTAGCTTATGATCCGAACAACATTCAAAAGGTTTTAGCCATTGTTTGGACACCTTGGATATAATGCTAATGCTGGCGGTACTACAACTTTCAAGCCTTATTACTCGAAAAGTACTTAATGGAAAAACATTTTATTAAGTGTTTTGAGAAGCTCTCGAGATAAGCTACAAGAATATGCAATAAAAAGGGGGGGGGGTGCCATTTAAAAGATTTGAAGTGACCTTTCCCTGACCTTGACAGCGCCACCCAAGATCAAATCAATGGTACCATCTTATCCATTACGTCCCTCTTGAAATCATACAACTTTTGCTTGAAATATTTTTCCGTATATCTAGCATAGTTTTCGAGAAATCTTAGGCATTTAAAATGAGACACCCTGTATATTTGCACGTTTATATCGATGTGATTTTGATCAACAGAAACTCCATTAATAATGCACGTGTCCATATACTGATGCAGTATCTGTAAATTAAGAAAGTTTTCCTCGCGTTTGATGACCATCACGCTTCGTCGTAATGATGATAACGCAATTAATGTTACGATGATTTCATTAACGATAATACATTTCTGACTCACCTAAACCTATAATACACGAGCTTAATTTATTCCGTATGAATTTGAAATTTTCATCGCGATTTCGTATATCCACCGAAACATCGAAAAATCGAACGATGTTGATTTGACGAATAGATTTATCTGTGCAACTGATAAAACAGATATCAGTGCATACATGAAATACCGTGACCTTTGTTGAACGGTG
The DNA here is from genome assembly GCF_000956235.1 of Wasmannia auropunctata. Classification (NCBI taxonomy): domain Eukaryota; kingdom Metazoa; phylum Arthropoda; class Insecta; order Hymenoptera; family Formicidae; genus Wasmannia; species Wasmannia auropunctata. Next base: position 48,485 of record NW_012027537.1, read on the forward strand.
ACCTCTAAAGAGTAGCATATTATATTTATCACTTCTATCCTTGAGACACAGATCGAACGGAAGCGTTTGAACAAATTTAATTTTTTAATGAATAAATGACAGATATTTTTAGATATGAATGTAATAATAAACAAAATAATATATGTATATTGCGAATATTGGAAATGATGATTAGTAATAATCTTGTAACAGTATTTTTTTATTATTTTCATAGCTATGGAGCAATTTAAGCCCACAGACGCAACGACAAATCCCTCATTGATTCTCGCTGCCGCTAATCAAAAGAAGTATGCCCATTTAATCGAGAAAGCCGCGGAATACGGCAAAAAGTCCGGGTCGTAAGTGTTACAGATATATATAATTTATATTATAATATGATATATTAAGTATAGGTATATAATATTATATATACTTATCGTTAAATCTAGTATTCTTCAGTCTTTTTGCGATTATTAAGATATTTAAGTAGGCGGTATTGAAGTTGTTTGTTTTATCGAAACGTAATGATTGTTATACAATGTTTTTGTACATGTATATTGCTTATAATATTTCTAGAAAAATTCTTTTCCAGAATTAAAATATAGATAATGATGGAATGCGGATGAAACGATTTTGTATAAAAAATGAAAAAAATTTTGAAAATTAGTTTTGTTATCGACTTCTAGCGTCAACTTGTAACAATATTTGCTTGGTATAAGAATTTTATTCTTTGTACATATAAAACAAGCTTTATTCGCAGGATTACATAAAAGAATAATACTGTACTTTTATTAATGAGCCTATTAGGTGCTTTAATATAAGATAAAACATTGTATGAAAATACATTTGTATGTATATGTGCAACATTGATGTAGTGCAACATAGATGTAAACATGCACACTATACTACAATCAGGGCCGGGCATATTTCAAATACTTGTATTTGAAATACAATTTGTATTTTGTATTTTAAAAGAGTTATTCAATGTATTTTGTATTTCAAATACAATTTCGATCTATTTTGTATTTGAAATACTAAAGAAATTATTGATAAAAATTCTTGATAACAATTAATAGTAGCTTAAATTTTTCTCATATGACAATTAGCGACACTAATTATTTTCGTCAAATTTCAAGCAATATAAAGTAATCAGAGTCAAATTTCGTAATCTCACATTATAGTAAATAGATTTTTCGTGCGGTTGATACAGGACAATAGGACTGTTAAAGAGTGTAAGAGAGTAAAACAATTTTTCTTTCTCTCTCTAAAAGTGGAGAGGAGACTGTTGGAGGGGAGAGTTTAACATTATATATTATTGTAATTGAAAGATTAAATTAAAAAGCATTTTGTATTTCAAATAAAAACTTAGAAGTATTTTGTATTTTGTAATTTGTATTTTAAATTGAAAAATTAAAAGTATTTTATATTTTGTAATTCAAATACTAAGATTGCCAGTATTTTGTATATATTTTGTATTTTAAATACTTTAATGATGTATTTTGCCTAGCCTTGACTACAATCAATATCGCATACATATGTACATACAAATCGTCAATAAAACAACAATACTACGGAGTTCATTCGGAGGTCATTCAAGCGGCGAAATAATAAATAAGAAGCTAAATTAAAATATGCATTTTATATTCGATTAATAAACAAATTAAAGAACTATTGATAATCTTTTTTGCTCCGGCATCGCCTTAATATTAATAATTATAGTATTTTAAGTTAAATATTTAAAGTAGCGATTCTCTCTTACAGTACTTTGGCCGAGCAAGTTGAAGCAGCTCTTGATATCACGTGTGTTTTGTTCGGCAAGGAGATCTTAAATATAATTCCCGGGAGAGTCTCCACAGAAGTAGACGCCAGATTGTCCTTCAATAAGGAAGCCAGTATTGAAAAAGCGAAAAGATTGATTGCTCTGTATGAAGGGCTTGGAGTAAGCAAGGAACGCATTCTGATCAAGCTTGCGTCGACCTGGGAAGGCATCCAAGCGGCAAAGTAAATAAGAAACTAAATTAAAATATGCATTTTATTCAATTAATAAACAAATAAAAATTAAAAAATAATAATCGAAAACTTTTTTTTAGGGAATTGGAGGAAAAATATGGAATTCACTGCAATCTTACGTTATTATTCTCCTTTGCTCAGGCTGTTGCTTGCGCAGAGGCTGGAGTTACTCTTATTTCGCCGTTTGTTGGTAGAATCCTGGACTGGTGAGTGTTATTTTGTAAAATAAAATTTATATAAGAGAAAAATAAAAAATCTTGCTTAGGTACGTGGCAAATGAAGATAAAAAAACTTATGAAGCAAAAGAGGATCCAGGTGTCGTTTCTGTAACGCAAATCTACAATTATTATAAGAAGTTCGATTATAAGACGGTTGTGATGGGTGCCTCGTTCAGAAACGTCGGTAAGTATTTTGATTTATATAATGTATTATATAATGTATATAATTCTATAGTTTTCTAAGTTATTTAAATGTAGATTATAAATTACGATGCAAAATAATAATACAAACATTATTATTTAGATGCAGTATTATTCTTTTAATTTAAATGTTTTGATAATTAGGTGAAATTAAGGAACTCGCCGGATGTGATTTGCTTACCATAAGTCCTAAGTTATTGGAAGAATTAGAGGAGAGTAACGAACCCATACGCAAAATGCTAAACGTGGAATCGGCGAAGAAGTGTGATCTTCAAAAGATTAGCCTGGATGAGGCTGAATTTAGATGGCTTTTAAATGAAAATCAAATGGCGACCGATAAGTTGTGTGAAGGCATTCGCAAATTTGCCGTCGATGTGCGCAAGCTTGAAAAGTTACTGCTGGAAAAGATTCGTGGTTAAATCGACAGAGTTTTAAAATAACAGTAGAGTTCGACGATGCATTTAAATGGTGCATTATGTACAGCGGCATAATAATTTACAAGGAAATAATATTGAATGGACAAACCACATTCCTGTTATTCGTATATTTATATAAAATAGTTATTTTTAATAATTAACTTGCGTATGAAAAATGTGAAAAAAAAAGGAATAAATTGATGGAACAAAGATTATATATTTTTAGAAATGCATGATTTACATTGTAGAATGCAAATATAAATTTAAAATAAATGCAAAGAAGAAATTCCTAAATCAGAAGAAATATATTTATCAAAATTACGATCCAAATTTATTATAATATATTTATTTCTCTATAGCTTTATTCTTTATATTTATATATTTATTGACTTAATATTTTTCACATATAAAAATATTAAGCATCAAGACATTTGACGTTTTCTCATCTTAGTTTAAACATTTCTACAGTTATGTAGTTCGTCTACATGTCGCCGTGAACGACGTTATTTCTAAATTTGTTGGTTATTATGATAAATATTATATACCTCGAACGGTAAGACATTCACTCGGAGAGCAGGAGGTTTAAGTCCTGACTGAGGTAATATTTTTCGTAATAAATTATTTTACAGGATTTAAAAGATGCTCATTAGCATCAAATTGCTTTGTCAATTGTGATATTATATATTATTCAATTTAGAGCTATATTTTAAGATTGACGATTATTCGCAGTTTGCTTGAACTCCAAATTAGTAATATCAACTTATATGACATATAACTGTATAATATATATTTGACGCGTGAATAATGTCACAATTCAAATATTTGAAATTATGCACAGAAATGCACAGAAATGCAATCTTTTTCAAACTCTCAAACTTGATGTGTACATGTAGCGTTGCCGCCAGCCGTCATATTTGTTTTTGCGTCGCGTCGGTATATAATGATCGAGACATCTGACTCCACTTTTTTCATGAATTATAATAAAAAGTGAGTCGCCCATACATACATACAAATAATTGTCGAAAATAATCAAGTGATCGTTTTGATATATCAATTAGTTAATAACTTTTTTTGTGAAACTGTGACCTTGGTACAATTCAATGGTGCAAACCTCTTGCGCTTTCAAGTAAAAGTTGGCGCCAAGTTGAGCTTTCAAGAGATGGCGACGCTAGTCTAATTTGGTGAGCAAGATGATTTTGTCCATAGGGATGACAGGATTCGCACTATCATTTGGGCTTATAAAGAATGAGATATCCACAATCAAAACGTTTCTTTCCGTTTAGGAAACACTATTTCAATTATTACATATTTTTCGATTATTAATAAGTTTAAATGAAGCATATTACTGTATTATAACATGCAAACTGAAGCATTTAGTTTAATTTTTTAATTAATTTTTTTCTTTTTAGCTCGTAATTATTTTTCCTTATATTATAAAAACTATTATTATTATATTGTAAATCTACGATACAGATTTCTTTATTATTCAAAAACGAAAAATAACAAGCTCAGAAAATTAATAATCAAAAGATATTTTCTAATATTTATTCAAATAATTATATTTCTAAACGAATTACTAAACAAACGTAATTGTGGATGACTATATTTTTTATTTATGGTGTTGGTAATGTTATCTTTCTATGAAAATTTAACCCGAATAAATGTGAAATAATTAATGGATATCTAAAAAATATTAATAAATTTTGGCTTAATATTAATTTATTAAATCAATGTATTAATTATTTAATTATTTATTTAATTATTGATTACATAGTATTAATTGAATAAACTGCTTCATAAATGTTAATTTATTAAATTAATTTTTATTAAACGATACGTTGATAGAACTATTTACAATAAGTTTTCTTTCTCTAAAAGAAAATTTCTTTAAAATCTATTCTTTATTTTTTTTATTGAGAGAGAAAGATGGAACGAGAAGAGAAAAAGGAAAAAAAATAATTAAGAAATTTTAATATAAATGAAAAAGATACAAAATTAAACAAAAAAACTCGAACTTGAAAACTCAAATTTCAAGCAAGTGGGATGATCAAATTTTATTGTTTATTATTTTTTAAACTATTAAATCTTTGAGCAAATACTATATGCACATTAATTTTTTCTATATTTGACCTACTTTGTGAAAAGTCAACAATTGAGAGGTAACACGTTATATCTTGTTAACGAATCCACAGGCTCAAATTGCGCACATTTGGTTTACGAACGATAATACGATACGTAAGATGGTACATTTTAAAGAAAGTAGGAGCAAGATGTAATTTAGCTGAAGCTTATTATGAAAATAGAAATAATAAAAATAAAAACAAGAATTCGAATATCAGGAAAAAACAAGAATTATGTATTTGATGTTGATGGAATTAAATTAGCCAGCGCTAGTAAAGCCTATTTTTTATTTTTATATTTCTTAATAAAAAAAATGAAATGATTCAGCTTTACTTCAAAATTATGTCGGGCACTTTGTAAAAGAAGCTTACATAATTTTGAGGCTGCAATATGGTTGACGTTCTTTAAGGGCGTCTATCATACAATGTAAAACCGCGACATTTGACATAAAAATGTCAGAAATTTCTGTAGAAAGATATTATTTGCAGAATGCAGAAATATATTTGCAATTATATCAATTCCACAGCACTTTTTCCGTCGCGCTCCAACGTCACGTGGATGATCTTTGCATGAGCAATTGTTTATTTATCTGCGATGATTTAGTATTACCGTGTTTACGTATGCATGTGCGATCGTCAAAGCTCTTTCTTCGAATTTTACTTTATTATACGGACAGACATTTACTTCGTAAATGACGTAAATCATAATTCTACCGTATTAAGGATGCTATTTTTAAAAATTAAAAATTTTTTTTAGAAGTCGAGGTTACAGATAATTATATATAATTTACTGAATATGCTACTATATTGTCACTGTTTTACACGTCTAAAAATGTTTTTAATATTAATCATAAAAAGTATAAATCTTCGTTATTTTGTTTGTGATAAATGTATTGTTGTTATATTAAATATTAAAATATATATTAGTATTATTAATATTTTTTAAACAGATTTTTTTTATCAAAAATCTAATTTTTTATTTTTAACTTGCAATATTAAACATCTCGATAACGAACTGAATGTTAAACTAAGAACGAGATCTTATATTGTCTGTTTATTTCATTAAATAATGGTTTGTTTACCATCAGTTTGATCAGTTTTAAATTTTTATGAAGATTATTTTTCTGAAGAAATTTAAAGATTAGTCAAAGAATTTCTCTTCTCGTGGGCATCTTATCTGTGAATATTTAGTGTAATGTGTTGCCACGATCAGCGTTAATATTCCGAAGCTCTCATCAAAAGCATTTTTTTTCTGAGCGCGTTTTACGAGCGATCCCCGATATACATGGTACCGTTGTAAAGCGGGAACTAGAAGCTAACTTGTATGTATCTGCTCCGGCTTGCTGTTTTACGATTATGATCGTCTTCTACGTTGCCACATGGCTCGTCGGTAGTTCCGGTCGAGGAATTACTCTGCTGTAAGTTCGGCACCCTGCCTCTTCTCTCTTCCGCCCTATCCTACTTCCTCTTGAGAGAGAAAGGGATAGATTTCAACCCTTCTCGAGACGCTGAAAATAGCGGCTATCTTCCTCCATGTACATCCTCGTACAAACCGTGTGCAATAGGTATTATTTTCTTCTTAGACCTGTCGTTAATACCACGTCGGAAATGTCGATCGTAAAAACAAGAAAATAATTTTGCGTATTCGTTAGTTTTTATTATTTTAATTGACAATTGTAGTATTAATTTATTACTTCCATTCAATAATTGTTTCTTGATTCTTCTGCAGAGTAATTCTATAAAAATATGTTACATTTTGATGTCGTAGGCTTTTAAAAAAGAAATATACTTTTTTGTAAAAAAGTTTATTTTCGATTTAATTAAAAGTTTATTTTTAAAATATTAAACAAAGATATTCTTTAAATTTTTTGCAAGACTAAATCAAATTTAAAAAATTTAACTTTAATTTTTAAATCTCTAATTTTTTAAAAAGTTTTTACAACCGATAAACTAGTTATAAGTACTGTAATCTAAAAATACTATCTTATTACTTTTTACATATTACAAATTTGAAATTTTGCATACATATTATATCTTATTTAAAAATATTTTACCATTTATATTTTACCATATTTATCAAAAAATCAATTTTGTTTTATATTGTAATATTTTGTTTTATATATGTACATTGTTTATTTGCTCTAATACAACTTAAAAAGTAAAGGTTTCAGAAAATAAGTTTGTATACTTTGAATTATTAAAATGTTGTCATACTTAATTTTGAAATCAATTTTAGTGTAATAGTTGATTGTAGATGAAAAATAAGTTCTTTCTTTTTTTCTTTACGTTTTTAATCTTTTTTTGCAAGCAAAAACTAAAAAATAACAATTTTTTAATTATGTTGTTATTGTAAGCGAACGAGGGATATAAAGTTTTATATATCATGTAAAATTTTTACTCGTTAATCCTTGTTGCGTTCTTGCATTTTTTGTTTATAAAATAATCTTCTACTGTAATAATAACAACAAAAAAGAAGAGCTTTTTTATTACTTTATGCCATATTTAAGGCCATATTTATTGCCTTACGTCATATTTAAGTCCATAGTTAAGCCTTATGCTTGTGTCATATTTAGCTCAATTTTCGAATTACATGGACTCTTTAATAAACAACATAGAACATTTTAAGATAATTATAATTTTTTAAACACAAGAAGAGAAGAACAATATAATTATGGTTTCACAATACAAATATACTTTATTTATTTTTCTATATCTTATATACACAAATAGGGTTGTCTTTCAAGAGCCTCATAATCGTGCAAGTCTATGAGATCATACTTTATTCTCTGTCTTTACAATGATCTCCTATCTTTTATCGGATGGTGCCTATAGTTTCCATAATGCGTTGCGTAATTGACGACCAAGTCTCGGTGGCCCGGGAAGCCAGCGTCCTAAACGAGGTACGAATTGCGGCGGTAACAGACGGTCATCCTCGTCGACTTCATACGCATCCCCGAAGTAGAATAGATCCTCGTTCGATTCTCGTCCTGGACGCGGGATGAATGTAAACTTTTTTTGTTGTTTTTCTTCTGTTTTCTTGTCGTCTTTTTGTTGTCTTCTAGCTGAAATTTATTCTCGATGGTCACAAGCGTGAAGAAAATTGAATGATTACAATGAGTCTCTTGAAATTCGCGAATCGAGTTGTATATAATGGATTTCAAAGCATATCAAGGATAATGGAATTATTCAGAACATTAAATGAAATAGCTTCTCTAAATAAATTTCTGAAGGGGACTACATGAGGGGAATTTGAAGAGAATGAAAGGGAAAGATTGAAATTTTGTTTGAATAGAGTTAATGAAAAATTGATGACAGCTAGAAGATAATTATGTTACTTGGCAACTTCAACTATTTGAAAACGTTTATTTTTAATTGTTTATAAATCGAAAGTTACGTATATTTCTATAACTTTGTCATGAAAAAGTTTTTTTTATTTTGCTTGAAAAATTTCGCTATATGAAATACAAATGCAAACTTAACGTTATTGCAAAAGTCAACAATATCGATAAAATGTAAATGGTGAAAAATTATCATTATTTTCAGAATTTTTTGTATTGTAAATTTATATAAAGATTTCTAAAAAATATTTTAAACTTTTTCAGATTTTATGAATTTGTTTTTCGGAAATCATGGAATAAGAAATCTTATAAAATGATTCAGAATTCACATACAATAAAAAATTCAAGAAAAAATTTTCTCAGTATTTCTGAAAAGTTTACCAAATGAGAAAATCTGATAAATTTTCTAAGAAGTTATAAAATTGTACAGAAATTCTGAATAATTACATGAAAAATTCTAAGAAAAATTTTCATCGGAACAAGAAAAAAGAATGATCAAAGTTTTATATGAGTAAAATAATGTGCAAGTTCGAATTATCAATTAACGACGTCTACCAAATTTCCAACATTTTGATTCTCACCTCGATTCTCACCTGCAGGAACCGTGATGATTGCCAAACCCATGCCGTTCAATGGATTCGCCAGGACCTCGATCTCGGGGCTTACTTCCTGCTTCTCATCCGACCTGTGTCGTTTCCCTAAACGCGGACCGAACCACATGGCGTTGGTGATGTCCTGTGGGGTACGTTTGATACACTTGCCTTCGATGCACGAGCTAAAATCGTTGTTCGGCGTTCTGCCGTCGCTCGATCCACCGTTCGTCTCCCTCGATTCTGCAAACGCACGATTAATATAACCGAGATCGAGATTTCAGTGATTGCGTATAATATACTCTAATTACATCACAAAAAGTTGTTATTACCGTATTCACCGGAAGCGCGAGACCCCAAGCAGAGCAGCATGGCCAGGATGCAGAAGGCAGCTGCGCGGCTAACGGGATTCCCGGTGACGATCATCTCGGATACGTCGTTCCTCGAGACTCCGTAACAGAATAATGTCGGACACGACAGCGATCCTTGGGGGTTTTATAGTGGCGGAATGAGAGTCGTGTTGTTGAGAACGCCGACGTTGTTTTTCTATCTTATTGTCTTTCGCTTCTTCTCGCCACCCCCTCCGGAGACCAATCACGATCGTCGGTGAGAAACGATTTGTCTTGATTTGAAGCTCGACTGACTGTCCTACATACGCAATGAGGTTCCTGGATTCAGGACTCGCGCACAAATCTTGGAACAATGCACCCACGCACGGGGTAGTTTCTATCTTCGTTCTCGGAAAAAAACGCTAGCGATTTCATTAAGTCTTTTGGTTTCAATGAATGAAGATGTCCCGCATCGATTTCTTCGTACGAAGATAGAAAGAGTTATTTTATTCTAATTTATGAACGAATTTAATTTTACCGCACAAAATGATTGTAATCTTTTAAAATTTATCTTGTTGTGTGCGTACTTATAATATTTTATTAATAAAGGAAAAAAATACAAGATTTAATAATTAATTTATATAATTCTATTTTCTTGCTATATACGTTAATCGATTTAATAGTATCGTGATTTTTAATGAAGAAATACTTTTAATTTCAATGTTATATATATTGCACCATATTAATTGCAACAGTTGCGAAAAGAAACATTTTAAATGATGATGCAATATTTGTACGTGTATATATTTCTTGGATTATATTATTACTATAAATATTTTACACGCAACTTGAAAAAATTTTTTAATAAAAGCTAGAATCACACAATGCATGATTTTCATGCCTACTTCCTTGCATTCTGACCAATGCAAGGAATTTAGCTCGATTTGCTGCTTAAAGCACTGTATTCAGCCATCACATCCACGATGATTTACAATTAGTTGTATACAGGGTGTCCCGTAACGCTTAATTAATATTTCAAGACGTGAAAGAGAATGAAATTTTGAACTAAAAGTTCCTCTTTCAATTTTGGCTCAGACCATTATTTACAGAGTTATTAACGAATAAAGTTAATCAATCAGATCGCGCTTAGCCAGATCGGAAGAGCACACGTCTGAACTCC
>NW_012027537.1:58885-80149 GCF_000956235.1 Wasmannia auropunctata
ATTGATTAACTTTATTCGTTAATAACTCTGTAAATAATGGTCTGAGCCAAAATTGAAAGAGGAACTTTTAGTTCAAAATTTCATTCTCTTTCACGCCTTGAAATATTAATTAAGCGTTACGGGACACCCTGTATAGTGACGCCTATACATGTGAATGATTGATAACTAATAATTACTAATTGTATAATCATCTAACGAATTGATATCATACGAAACATAAACATAAGAAGAAAACAGAATAGAAGAGTTTGATACCACGTTACTGATTTTAAGATTTTGATTGATGCATGCAAGGAATCGAGGCATAAAATAATGCATCCCATCAAATACAAAAATCAAGCATGGTAGCATACTTCGCTCAATGCATGAAGATGCATTGAGCGAGATGATCTAGTATGCATCGGAGCAGACACAACAGCATGCAAGTCCATCATGCAGGAAATCATGCATCGTGTGAGGACGGCTTTTTCTTATCAGTGCTTTTTTTTTGCTCGAGGACATGATTAGAGAAAATGATTAAGTTGGACTATTTTTTTCAAGTTTCGTGCATTTGTTTTAGAAATTTATAAAATTAACTTGAGTCAAAATTTAAAAAATTTTAAATTATACCCTTGAAAATTTTAAACACAAGATATAAGGAGAAAAGGGGCTAACTTAAGTCAGTTGCAGTTGCAGACAACATACATACATACACATACATATATATACAATATATATATACGTATATAATTTTTTTTACAAATCTTATGTTTTTCTCGTGCGTATTTTATATACCCCACGTGGTGTAACAAATGACTACAGCCGCCTGGCATTCGATTGAACGAACGATTAGTTCTTGGATTTAACTTGTCGATTGCCGGCTTAATTTGGCGATCAATGAGTTCACATTCTTTGCAGTCTCTCTATAAAAGCATTGGATTGGCCGAGCGAACCCGACATTATCCTAGAAACGCGTCGTGTCCTCGCAAATGTGATATTAAATTTCCTATACGCTTATTATAGACTGTATAATATTATTGGTATTATATGAATATTATTTTTGTATACAGTTCGTGTTTGTTAAGAAAAGGTGTTAATTTGTTTCACAAGAAAATACACATGGAAAAGTGGAGCTTAAAAAATTTGGCTCAATTACACATTTATACAAATACATATTAATTCTTTATAATTGAACTATATTAGGTAATTGTAAATTATATTATTTGTTCTGTTTATATTATGTTCGATTTTATATTTTAGTGCGATCAATTATACTATTAATTATATCTATATACTGATTTACAAGATTCTGTTTCTCAACACATGAATGGTACGTGATTCTTAGCTGCTAGTGCATTTTTAGTTGTTAAAAAGGAATATAAAAAAGTTTTATTACAGATTTTGAGAAATCAAGAACTTTATTTATGAAAAAACGATTTTAAATAATTTACAGCTCTTTTTTTACTTTACGGAATGCCTTTTATCACTATTTTCTATTTCTTTCATTACAATAACTATGTCTTTTATCACTATTTTCTATTTCTTTCATTACAATAACTTTTTACAAAACAGAAACACTAATGTTTTGATATTAAATACTGCTAATTAATTATTAATATCACTTTAAATTGTACATAATTGCATATAAATAATAAATTAAGTGGTTTTATTATTTTATAATATAATATATTGTAAAAATGTATTATATTTCTTATTGCTATACGTACATATATCAAGCAAAGCGGTAGTGGAGCGACGCCAAGTATATAAAAGTTGGATGGTGACCTTTGAGTATACGGCACTGTCGAGCGCTACCGCTTTTAGCTTTATCTTGAAGTTTTGCCTCGTCAGATTTCCGATTTTAATATCTCGGAAACGAAAGTTCTAATGAAAAATCTAATAACACTTTCATTACATAATGTTGATACGAGCTTTCGATCGAGACCAGTCCGAATGAAATCAATGCAGTCAATCGCGACGAGATCTCGACATCGAGTCTAGAAAAGTGTCACTTTGGTGATTCCAGTTTTCAGTATTCAGCAAGTATTCTTCAGACTTTTCAGATTATCCGCCAAGGCGCATTCACAACGCCCAAAATGAGCGATTGTTTGTCAAAATGCGTTCTTATGTATAGATTACTCGCGCAGTTTAAAAACATAACGTGTCTTAATTTATGTGTCATCATTTCATCCTTATTGAATCCTTATTTGATCATCCTTATTCATCGGACTCATTAATGAGAGAAAAAATATTATCATAAAGCATTAAATAGGTAACAGTACAAAACGAAATAATTTAATAAAATACTAAATCCCTTAATATAATAAAACTTGTCGCTATTTATAATTATTTATAATTAAAAAATAATTATCAGGAATAAAAAATAAACATTTTATTTTATTTTATTTAAATATTTGTGATCAAATATGATGATAATAGATCATCATATCTCTAACTCTCTCCTTATTGAAGATTTTAAATATGTTTTATTTTTTAATTTTAAATATTTTATTATTTAACAAATACTTCTTTAATTCTAATTAATATATAGATAATATAATTATATGTTTTATTAAAATATTACTAAGAACTTCTGTAATACTACAATTTTTCTGTGAATTAATGTTTACGTTATGCAACAATTATAAGCACAAAAAGTTAATTTAAAAAGTAATTAGTAGGTAATATCTTTTTTTTACTCATATTATATTTATTAGGATGAAGCGATTTCTTACCCCCTGTTGTGCATATATTTTCGGAACAGGTATAAAAAATGATGAATTTTGGTGACAAGCGAAAATTTTTTAATGAATATCTACCCCTCCCCCAGAAATTAAATATTTCTGCGCCTTAATGTCATCATAAATAAGCTTTATTTTTTAAACTTACTTATTAACCATTTCTCACCTTTAATGTAACGGGGAAAATTGAAATGTGAATTTACTTTTACTGGACCACGTGGGAGATTCATATCGGAATGCGAATTTAAGTGGAGAGTTTCGTATTGGTTTTGAACTATCAATAAATTCATTATGCGAGAATTATTGAAGACCGGAAAGCGTAATTTTGTAATTATCTCAATGCAGAATCGGAAGATCTGTGCAGAAAATATTTGCAATTCAGTTTATTGCAAATACACACTTGCGCGTTATTGATGACAATATTGTGTTATTTTTTATTCAATTTTTATTAAATTTAGATATAGTATCTTTATAAAATATAGATAATGTAAAACAACCTTAATGATAGCTTCTTCTGCGTACAATGCAGCAAGTCGTGCAACCAAAAGTAATACCACCGGGATGGGCCGATTACATTGGTAAATCATTGATGTGTCATTTTCAAAGCTATTAGACGATTAGCAAATTTCACTTTAAGCATAACTGAATCTGATTCTTCATAATTGATAAGATCTGCTTCTCTAAAAATTATTATGAGCGTTCTTACATACAAATGCGTTGTTTATTTAAGAGGAAATAATATAATTTACGTCATCATTTTATGTAATGTTAATATAAAATATTTTTAATGTGTTTAATTCTACATAATTTTGAATTATATTGAACAAATTATAACAGTTTTAAATGTGAGTACACATAAATTTATATTTTGTTTAAGTATAAATTGATAATAAATGCGTAACATTTCGTTAAATTATTATTCGTAAAATTATTATTATTATTATTATTATTATTATTATTATTATTATAGGTAGAAAGGTCTAATGTATGGTACTAGTAATTTTGAATTAAATTCATAAAAATTCAAGCATAATTATAATCTCTTCCTTTTGCGTAAATTTTAAGATGTTAAATATGATGGCATAATTTCGATTCCTTTCTTTAATCTTACGTCGTTATATTCGGTAGTGAGATTGTCGAAATAAGTGTAATAATAATATGTATGCTAGAACTTAACGCAATTTGACAAGAATTAATAATATTGTCTTTACAAATTATCAAATGAAATGCAAATTAATTGAAGTCTCGAAGCTGATATTCATTGAATGATTGAAGAAAATTGAATTTATTTCTAGCTTAAAAATTATTAATAATATTTTCAATAATTAATTATTCAATTTGGTATGCAATTTGGTATACAATTGGTGTGCAATTTGGTATGCAATTGGTATGCAATTTTGAATAATTAATTATTTAAAATTGCATACCAAGATAAGAAAGACATTTATAATTATATATCGCAATATGTACGTAAAATTGATCTGAATTTTTTTGAAAACTTATTTGGTTTCGGTCTCTTTCTTTAATTTTACGTCGTTATATCCAGTAGTGAAATTATTGAAATAAGTGTGATAATATGTGTGCTAAAACTTAACGCAATTTGGTGCAAGAATTTATAACGTTGTCTTTACAAGTCATTAAATGAGATACAAATTAATTGAAAACTCGAAGCTCCCTTTGTGTGCGTCTCTTTGTTGACATGCACATACATCACACGTATACGTGCAATGCGAGCACATACATCTTACTTGAGGCGTGCAATTAGGGAGAACGGCTCTATACACATAGACGTCGTGTGGTTTTTTCAGTGAGATCTAAGTGGACGAGTCACACTTGTGCTGACTACGTGCACCATCGTACTTTTAATACTTGTCAAAGCAAACAAACGCCCGCTTCATGCTTTTTTACATGCGTGATGCGTATTTGGTAGACATATATACGTTGTAAGAGCACTTGCATACGCCGGCCGAGCCGAATGTGCGCTCTACGAAAATCTTCCCACGTGATGATATTTTTTGACGCTCGATATCCGTTCGTTCATTCGCTCATATCGAAAAGATCTTTCAGCGATTTCGACAATTCATCTCAATTGTAATAATGGAAATTTGACCGGTAAGTGATTAACACGTAAAAAGGAAAGAAGCCTTTATTCGTCGAAGCAGGATCTTGGTGTTTAATAGTATTTCTATACATGTAAATTTTAAAATATATATATATGTTTTCTGCTCAACAAACTATGTGCCTATTCTGTTGTCGGGTTTTATTTAAAAATCTTAAACTGAAACACAAATAATAATAAAAATTTAATAAATGCGATTTATTATAATAACAAATTAACTAGGAACAAAAACTAAAAGCTAAAAGCAAACAAATTGTAACTAGGTGTTATCTTATTTATCGTATTTCAACATTAAGATGTGCAAAAATCACGGTACTGGTTTCAACTATACCTTTAGTCATCTTTAGCCGCAAGCTCTAACTTAAATTAAAAAAATAAAATACATAATATGTAACGCAAATAAATTAATCGAATTATTGTCGTAATGTGTCAGGTCATATAAAATTTCGTAGATCAATCGCAATATAATTGTGTGTCTTGTTGCCCAATAGGTGATCCGTAGAATTTCTCGAGTGGTTGTTCGTCGTGAGACCGTAACATCTTTAGTTTTTGTTCCTATAGTTAATTATTTATACAAATAATAATATTACAAATTAAATTAATCGCCATTTTTTTGTCAATTTTTTTTCACAATATATTTTTGCAGTGTTTTAAGATACCTATTAGCATCATCATAAACTTGTGTTTCAGTTTAAAAGTGCATTTTAAGTCCGGTCACCAAATCGGCGGCGCGCAGTCTATAAAACCGAATAATGTATTTATTAAAATTTATGTACATAGAAATATTAAATAGTTAAGCAAATCCGCTTTCGACTGAATAGCTTTTTTCGTAATTAAACGTTAAAGCTTCTTTCTTTCTTATTTGTGTCAATTTAATTGTATCAACATTGATTGGGGTGATCTAACGAATAATCCCCTCCACGTGATTTAAGAGTAAAATGAATGAACTTTATACACTCCCGAATCGCGTTTAATCGAAAGTTTTTTTTTGTTAAAATATCAAGATAAACGAGTTTGCACAATTATCATTACTGGGAACGATCGGAAGCATTAATTGTCAATTATTTTTGTAAAGTGGGTCTTGGAAATAGATTGATATGGACGATCCATGAGGGGGGCGATAAGAAAGTCGACCCAACTGAAATATACGAAAAACGTCAGATAAATCTTCTCTGATGTACTGTCGGGGGTGTCTCGCATCTGGTGATCTGATTTCTGCGATTCCATCGATCGACGCCCTCGGAGGTCTTTATTTCGGTTTTGTCGGTCGGCTCAAAACCATTACTTTGAATTAGCGATCAATCATTTGCGAAAGCGACTATCTCGAATTTCCTAGATCGACGGAGATTAGCGCTCTTCGAATTTTTCTAATGAAATTTCTGATTTTGTTGATTTATCGTTTAATCAATTTTCATTGCATTATACACCTATTATTCAAAATATATACTTTATCAATGCTTCTTAATTCAGCATTAAAAGACAATGTAATATAATATATTATAGTGCATTATGTGATGTTATTTATTACAGTTTGAGATATCTATACTCACCCGCACAAAAACCGGGCACCTAAATTTTAGCTCAAATATTTAATATCTTTCAATAGCGATAACTCTATATGAAAAATCATCGTATTGAGATGAACTTAAGCTCAAATTAAAGCTCGAACATTCCCTTTGATAATTAAGAAAATCAAAATTGAGTTCCAGAAATGCTTTATAAAATAGCGGACGTTGAAATCAGGCTTTGAAAAATAGAAAAGAAATTTTTTTTTTAAACTATTGCGCTGATCAGGAAAGTCGGCTGCCTGGTATAAAAATTTATAAGTTTTCAAACTCATATTGATTTCCAAACAAATCCATTTTTTGATTATTTTTCTACAATTTTTTTTGACAAAGTTATAGTGTTTTAAAAAAAATGTTACAAAACAGACTATTTTTTCTTGTCTACTCAATATAACTCAAAAACAAATTATTGTAGAAAACTTTAAATCTTAAAAATCAAATTCTCTTTAATTTTATGTAAAATTTAATTTCCTAAACATTCTTAAAAATCAAATTTTTTTTAATTTCATGTAAAATTTAATTTCCTAAACGTTCTTAAAAATCAAATTCTCTTTAATCTCATGTAAGTGCGTGTACTTATGCATATGTGTATCCTGCTCTCGGCGTTACTCAGAATCAACGGTGTGGACGTGGCAGGAATCTGATCCCGTGTGTGTGTGTGCGCGCGCGCATAAATAATATATGTGTATTGCTTCCTCTCGCATTTATTAATTTGTGTATTTGTTAATTGGGCATATTGTTAATCAAGTGTCTAATTGTTTCTTGTTCTAAATTATTTTATTCCTCTTGCGTGGCGGAGTGCTACTAAAGTTTGAGCATTGTTTCCTAGGAAAAATAGCCCGTTTTGTAATACTTTGTTTTAAACACTATATAACTTTGTTTAAAAAAATCGTAGAAAAGTGATCAAAAAATGGATTTGTTAGGAAATCAATAAGCTTGAAAACCCATAAATTTTTATACCAGGCAGCCGACTTCCCTAATCAGCGCAATAGTTTAAAGACAAATTTTTTTTCCTATTTTTCTAAGCCTGTCTTCAACGTCCATTTTATGAAGCATTTTTGAAACTTAATTTGGATTTTCTTAGTTATCAAGGGGAATGTTCAAACTTTAATTTGAGCTTAAATTCATCTCGATACGATGATTTTTCATAAAGTTACCGCTATTGAAAGATATTAAAAATTTGAGCTAAAATTTAGATGCCCGGTTTTTTTGCGGGTGAGTATATTAAATGTTCACCATTTTTGATTATTGATGTAGCAATTTTTTTTTTTCTGCGCAACGAATAAAAATGCGATTCTGCTTTTTGCAGACGAAGAAAACCGACAGTAGGCACGCGCTATGCCGGGATAGGTGCGAAAGAGGGCGGGGTAGGTGAATCGGCCAACGCTTTGTAAACTCTTGCCCTGACGAAGCCCAGAACACCTCCCGCAGTCGGCGATGCATGGAGAGCAAGAGAAAGAAAGAGAGAGAGAGAGAGCGAGAAAGGGATGGAGAGAGAAAGGGAAAGACAGAAAGAGAGATATAAACACTCCCATGATACCGTAAGAACTTGGCTATTCTCGATAGCCAGGAGAGGAGAAATCGTTTCCTCACACGTGAAAACGAATTTTCGCGATATGTATTATAGACTGGCTTCGAAGTATTGGTAATGCAATGCATTGCATTACCAAAATCGTAGCTTGAACAAATATAATATTTTATTACTCGATTTGCTAATTAAAATGAAACAATTACAATGTGTCTTTATACAATTCAGTGCACACAAATCCAATCTTTGTAGTAAATTTATTCTTTTTAAAGAATTTTCATTTTTTTTTCATTTGAATGCTACAGCCTTGGTCATAAGTATAAAGCACTTTTAATTTATTGCATTTTTTTGGAAAGAGTGGTAATAAAAGTCAAAGGAGGACTAACAAAATTCTCTTATTTAAATTTACCAATAAAATTGTTATAAAAATAAATATTACTTTTTAAATAAAATTTTTATATTTATTTTTTGTTAGTTATAGATCGTTTATATTAATTTATGGAGGCGATTTATACTAATTATGACTAAAGCTATAGAATATCAATATTCTTATGAATGACTAAAATTGTAGTGTTTTTTGCGAGTAAAAATTTTGGTCCGTCGGACAATAATTAAGTGGCTAAATATTATATATTGTTTGCTTCAATTTAAGGGAGATTGTTGATTGACATTTTAATCTGAAGTGAAACAAGAAGTCATTGTGACATCAAAATGGCATCAAAATGACTCCAAAATGATTATTAAAAGTCATTTCTCGATCAATCACGACTCATTTTAATTTACGTTATTTTGATGTTATTTCGTGACCTGTTGTTCTGCTTCGGCAGCTAAATATATTTAGTGACAAATTTGAGTTCATACGCTGCTGCGAAATCGCGCCATAATTTAGCAGTAGGACTGGCAAACAATTCTCGCTGTGAAATCGAGCGTACAGAGAATTGTTTTCGAGATATACACACTTGACAAAGAACGCCGACGTCAGAGAGCGAAGGGTTAACACTCTGGCATGCCGAACATGCAAGAAAGAGAGAAAGAGAGAGATACTTGGAATTTACTGCGGCATTTTCTTACAATAGACTGCTGCTTCTTTAGATCTGGATATTTCGATTTTAAATTAGAATTTAGTTTAATAAAATTTTACATGATATTAAGTGATGAATGTCTAATTATATTTTTTGCTTAATTTTTTTGCATAATTTTCGAAATGTATCTCAAAATTTATTGGAAACATTCTTAAAAATTGATGATAACCCAAATTAAAAAAAAATTTTTGTAAAAAACGCAGAAAGAATAAATTTTAAAGTTGAAGTAATATGGGAAAATAAATCCATTTTTATTAATCCTCCGTAAATCAAGTGGAAAAAATCAATATAACGAACCATATGGGAGTATATCTCATACTTTATGTTATATCTTCATCTTAAATACTTAAGATAAAGATATAATATTAAAAGATTAAAGAGTTTATTCTCTTTTTATTATTTTATTTTATACCTTTAGAAACAAGAATCAATGTTACGACAGCCGTAATTACTTGTTTGTAAATTAGTATACATTAATTTAGTCATGATAATAATTCCGACTGTCATAACATCGATTCTTGTTCCTAAAGATTTAAAACAAAATAATAAAAAGAGAATAAATTCTTTAATCTTTTAAAACAAGAAAAAAATAATACTATTTTTTACAAACTAAACTTGCAACTCTTTTAGTAACAACTTTTTTGAAAAAGATCTTTGGAACATGTTTGAATCACAATCGTTAATAAAAATTAATTTATAAACAATTAGAAATAATTAAAATAAACTTATTCAGTTCAATCTTATTAATGAGATTATTTTTGGCTGACATCAAGGTAATTTTTGCATAAACAATGACCGTGTTCTAAATAGATGCTTTATACTATTCACATATGTAATTTGTTTTTCTTTCTCGAGCACGTAGAACATCGCTGATCCGATCAAATGATCGGATTCATCATCACTTCGAAGAAGAAAACAGTCAACTTCATTCTCACTTTTTTGCATAAGTGCTGTATTATATATCTTCAGCATGAAGTCGAGAAGACATTTCAAAACCTATGTACCTAGAATCTAGCATAAAACAGTAAAAATAACATAATATATAATATATAAAAAAAGTGATAAAAATCTATCGAGATTTAATGAAAATAGGCCAAAACTAACGAACAATTAATGAAGGTGACAACGTTTATTGAACTTATAGTACAACAAATAAAATTTTAAAATTTTATTCTTCTTTGTTCATATATGAGAAACTTGAAAATTTTATATTATCTTACACGGTAAGTCTTAACTTTTTCTTTATATACATTATTTTATTTTTATTTAATTGTGTCATTTTGAATCCATAGTTGACAATATTAATACGATGATATTAATTAATTTGATTATTTGACAAGTTTCACAATCTTTTAAACTGAATTTTCTTCACTCTGTTGGGACATTTTATAATGTGGGCGAAGAGACTGTTATGTGGGCGAAGAGTTCTTACTATTTTTTAATGTCTATTATTTTATTACTTTATCGTAGGTATATATAATTGACTTCCGTTTTTCTATATTAATTTATTAAGTTATTGTTTTATACCGACCTATGTGACTCACGTTTCTGATTATTAATTTGATTTAATGCGGCTGAAGAAGACTAACAAAGTAAAGTCGAAACATGTATCGCTTCTGTCCATTTAAAAATTTTATTTTTTATGAGATTCATACGCGCACTTCGCGTTAGGGCTGGTGATTTGCTTCGAAGGCTTCGGCATTCGAACTTTAAAGTTTCGAATCTTTGAAGTTTCGAAATTTCGAAAAATACATTCGTGCAAATGATAAATTTATTCAGAAAATTTACAAATATTGTAAATAAAAACAATTAATATACAAAATTATTCCTAAAAAAAAGTATTATAAACTGAAATGTTACAAATTAATAATTAAACTGGATACATGCGTGTAAATAAAGAAAAATAATGATCAATGAAACAATCTAATTAAAAAAATTTAAATTTTTAATGTATTTTTAAAAACTTTGAAACTTCGAAGCTTCGAAGGCACCTTAAATTTCGAAAAGTCAAAGTTAACGTCGAAGCTTCGAATATTCAAAGTGAGCAAAAAGTAACAGCCCTACTTCGTGCACGTGTACTCGCTACGTTGGCGATCGTTGAACTAAACCACTGTCATTATACATATAAACTGGCAATGTTATTTCAGCTACACGAAACGACAACTTGCGCGCAATATTTAAAAAAAATTGATAGTTAAAGAGTGACCTAAAAAAATCGTTTTTGGGCCCTCGATTTTGAGATTGAACTGTGTGTCAAATAATACTTTAATTACAATGAAACATTAATTATAGAGAAGTTTTAAGTTGAGGTGACAATTGTTATCAGAACTGGAGGAGGGGGAAGATAAAATCAAAGTTCATTACGGAATTATCACAGGTCTGCGAGATCCAGTATTTTAAGAAGATTGATTCAACCGATGAAGGTTGATCGCAGTTTTACATAAATGACGCGCGTTTTTCATGTAAAATAAATCGAGTTTTCGCGTAAAGAAACGTAATGTGATCCCCTCCAGCTGTGATAATAATTGTCATTTCAATCTGAAACTTCTCTGTAATTAATATCTTATACGGTATCATTTAGCACACAGCCCAGTCCCAAAAAATCGAGGGCCCAATAAACGGGTGAAAAAACCATCTTTTTCTCGGTCACTCTTTTGCTAGGGTATGTCACACCCTTTCTAGTTCACCGAGGGTTAATATCACATATTCGGCAACGTTGTGAGTTAGTCTATTGTTGCAGCAAGCCCTTCAATTTTTACAAAATTTCATATCAATAACGATGATTACATCCTTAATATAAACTGTGATAAACTGTGTATAGTACGATCAATACAACGAGTGTGATAATCGGCAAACAGTATACGCTGCTATCGTCTAACTTGTCGCTGGAGCATCGTTGGTTTAATAGTCGGACGAAAGAATTGTAGGATCGAATAACAAAATACGAGGGTCCGTCAGCGTCGGAGGAACTGGCTGAAATATTTATGGCGCGAGGTAACAGCGTGGCTCAATTATTAACGTTCTCAAAGTCCCGCGGACGTACCACACTCGCTCATAATATAGTGCCACTCGTTGTGATAAACAAACGGTTCGTCAATATCGCCTCGGTAATATCGATTTCGTACTTCGCGATCACTCGCGTACAATACACAAATCCGACAATGTCATCTTCGAGTCTGGCTCGTCGGGTCGTTGTTTAGATATGACGGACATTGATGGACCGATACCGTCGAAGACAATCGCAAATATTTAGTCTCAGAAGGGAGTCAAAGAGTTCCTGGTAGCAAAAATTAAAAATTAATTACGTTAATTTAATAATTAGTTAATCGAACCGAATCGTGAATTATAGTCCATATATACATGTAGTTCCGAAATTGTTTTGGGAAAAATAATGAGTTGATGATAATTTATAAATATTTAAATACTTGTGTTCAAATCGAAATATATTGCATAAAGTTACTTTACATTACAAAAAGAGATTTTGATCAATTTAATGATATTAAAAACTATAATATTTAAACATATAGATTTTAATTTTAATGTCAAGGAATTCTTTTCTTATAGATAATCTCACAGATATAATTTTTGTGAAATAGTTTAAAAATCAAATGAATTCTAAAAACCTTTTTTAAATGGCACGGAGTAACTAAATACTCTTACAGAAATGCAATTTAATACTGGTCAATTTAAGGATTACACATATATTTACAAAATAATGAAAAATTATGAAAAAATGACAGATTATTGTAAATCACATTTAAAAGTAATACAAAAAATTTAGCGACAGTTTACCATTTAGATCAAAAGGTAATTCAATAAAAAATAGTATTTTTTAAATCTGTGCTCTAATAGAAATTTATAATGTATGAAAATGACTAATAAAATAATGACATAAATCTCAATTTTTTAATATAAGTTTTTTATGTATTCAGAATAATTAATGTAAAGTTTCATTGCGATGATGCAGAAATCAAAGAGCTTTGTTCTGTAATTATATGAAATATTTATTTATTCTAAAACTTTGCATAAATTATTTTGAATTTTTAAAGTACTTACATAAAAAAATTTGAAAATTTGTCATTAAATTTTAGTTTAAGATAATAAAAATAATAACAAATAAAGTAAAATATAAAAATTCGTTGTTCAATAAATATAAAATATCATAAACTTTCATATGTATATAATTTATTTTTATTTATTTAAGTAGATATTAATACGTTTGTAAAAATAAGTACAATACACTCTAAATCCTGGAAACGAGTTATTTTGGGTATTACAAGTAATGAACAGCAGTGCTTTTAATACTCCAAATAAGTAATTAATCACCACCTAGTTTTCAGTATTAAATTTCTGTAAGGATACAGCACAAAGATTAGCAAGTAAGGTTAATTAAGCTGAGGGCAGTATTAATGATGCTGTCTACTGTCGTGTGCAGGGACAAATAGACACTAATATTTTCTTCTCGGGATATATTGGCTACATGTAAAGTATCAGATATGCTACACGGGACCAAGTACTGGCGCCAGGGTAACCACGAAATCCGAAACCAAGCGGTCGGCCCAATGAGTTCTATAATGGGCCAGTTGAGTAGAAGGAAAAGGTAGAGGAAGGAGAACTTCTCACGGCTTCCTCTTTTGAAAAGAGTGTGGGGTATATTGTATACATATATGTAAACAAAAGTATACACAAAATGATTTGAATATGTCATAAGGGTAATTTTGAGTAAACTCATTCATTTTTGTATTGTTAAGAAAATACGATATAGACAATGTGAAAATGTGAAAGAATATTTCTTATGTTATTCTGAATTTTTATTTGAAAATTTTTCTCACAATTAAAATATAAAAAACATAAACATAAATGCAACATACTTTTTATGTTTTATATATTTGTTATACTTTTATTGAATATAAATATTATATTTTATAATATATAACAATAGAATGAATATTTGTACTATTAACTTAACAATTAATTTCATTTGTAATTTTAATTAAATATATTTATTAATTTAATATAAAATATTGTAATTTACGTGAAAAAGTGATAAAATTCCCTTTCTCTATAAAAATTTAATAAAAGAGTTATAAATTTTTTATTTATTTAATTATCGTTATTTATGAATTCTTTATTTAAGGAAATAATAATTATTATTAAAAGAAAAGTAAAAAGTAAAATATTTCGTTTTATTATGGTACATAGTTTATTGCTGGCGACATTTTACACATTTTTGTAACGATACTTTATACAAAACTTTACAAAGGTTCTTAATTCTACTCAACGACACGTATTCAACTCAAAATTGTAATCATAATTACAACTTAATCGCGTTATTATTAGCTTACAAAAAAAAGAGTCATCAGTAAAATAATATTCTTTGGCTCAAAGTATGAATACCGACTGTTATAGAAGAAACGGAACTCTATTTATATACACAACAATGATGAACGTATGCTATATACAAGAAATAATTTCATCCTTTTTACACCGAATAATTATATCTCTCTCCCCGGTCGCGACTTCTCAACATTTTTCAACGTGATTTGGGACTTTCTTATTTTATAAAACATTATTTTATCAACAAAATTACGAATTATTATTCCTCAGTAATTTCGAATTTCTTACATACGTAATTCTTCCATGAGACATTCGAAAATGTTTGAAAGACGTCGTCAGCCGTTAAATCGCGCATCGCGTTTTCTTTCCGACGGTAAAAAGTAATGTCAGGCGCAAAAAGGAACGATCGTTTCGAGCGATATTTTGTGAAATATCGCGGATATGTTTTGACAGCGGTGTCCCCGGTTATATTTTATTGCATCTGGCTGGTCGGTGATTCCTGCTTCAATTCGAGGGCCCACATGTGCTGCGGCCAACCAGTCCGTCCTTTGCTCTTCGTCGGTTCGTCGTGGCCGAGATTCGAGGCGGATTGCAAACACGATTCATTCTGCGAAGAAACAAAAATACTCGATGACATATGTGCCTCCAACAAGTATTAATCTTGTTTCTAATCCAGCTAATGTGTAGTATGTCGCGTCAACTTTATAAAATCTAGAATGCTCTCTTTCGTTTCGTTTTCAATTTATTGTTAAACGTAAAATTAAAGGATGGAGGTAGATCTGACAAATAATTGTCAGACAAATTGATTTAATTGTAAGAGACAAAGAACGTCAATTATCGGACCACGCGAGTGAGAATTATAGCGACTTTATTGAAGAAAGGAAATTCCACGTGGGCGGTAAACGTACAAAATGAAGAAAGCCACAAAATATGGGTTCGAGGCAATCGTTTCTGAAGTTCAGAATTAGAAGAGGATTGAACGAGAAATCAAATCAAATTTCCTTTGTTTCCTCGTAATAATACTTCCTACCAAGTTCTTTAAAGGCAATGACCTTCCGATCGACTCAAAGATTCCATTATTTGAATAAAGTTGAACCCGGATAATTTTTTAAATGTTCGAAGCAATAAAATCACAATAAAATATAAAATACAATAATAATTGCAATAATCAGTTAACTGCAGTATGCTTATTATTTAATTGGATTGAGTCATTTCTTATTGTACATGTAATATTATGCCATATCAATTTAATTACAATTATGTCAATACAAATTTCAACAAAATTTTTCCGCAATTTTTGGTTTTATCGGGTTTTATATAATAATTTTATATAATAATAAAATTATATGGCAATATACATATATATATATATATCGACATGATTTTTAACAAAGATGACACAATGATGGCTTTAAAGATCGAGTTTTCAGACCGAACGTAATTATAGAGACGAATGTTTACGTTGGAGCGACGCTTATATAAAAGCGTTTTGAGAGATTTAAGAAAATCCGTCTACAGGAATAATTTATCCTGAAGAACTTTTGAACTCGCGACCGAAAGCCGCCGCATGCAGTCTCGAGTAGCTCTCGAAATTCTTTAGAACTTTTCGGAAGAATGAAAAATATCTCACTAGTTCATTCTCGAATATCGAAAATGAACTAAAAACAAGAGACAGAAAAAGCGAAGATAGATAAGCAGAAATATGTTAGCGCTATCTTGTTGTGAGTGTATATTTTTAACAAGAACTATTAGAACGTTAAGTTGTTATATTGCCTTATCAATCGCAAAATTTACGTTATTTTTTATATAAAATTATTGATTAATTTAGACAATTATTATATAAAAAAATATTTGTCATCAATTTATGATTTCTACTTTTTTTAACGCAAACATTTCGCGAAATCTTTTTTTAATCTTGCTTTTAACGAATTTTTTTTAGGTAACAGAATAATATTTCATATTTATTTCTTTCTCTGTAACACTCATTATTTGTTTTACTATAAATAAATTATACAGAGTATTCTAGCTAGTAAATTTATAATATAGCAATAAATATCATGAAATAGTAATTGCATAATTGACTCACAGAGAAAATATAACGGTAGCTAATAACTCACGATAATATTAACTAAACAAGATTTTTTATGTATAGAATTAATATACTAATATATAATTAAATAAACTATTTTATAGTTTCAATAACTAAATAATAAATAATACTAAATAATTGAATAAACTATAACAATAGTTAATTCAATTATTTTATGAAACTTTTATAGTTGTCATCTTTGTAGTTGCCATCATTATGTCTTTTTCTCTGTGAGTGTACTATAATAGTAATAGTTTTTAGTAGTAGTAATAGCATATTTATCGCTCCTTTTGGAATTATAATTATTTTATTAGTTAGACAACAAAAAACAAGAATAAAAAAAGCTGTATAAAACTGAAAGCTATCATATTTAAAAAATCTACCCTACTACTTTTTAAATTGCACACACTATAGGTCTACATCTTATATCATAAGTACGCGTTAGTCTAAAACCGCTTGGGTTACCCTTTTCTTTACAATCTTATATTCTACTTTCATACTCTCATACACATTTTTGTAATACACCTCTCATACATCACATTTTCTCTCTCATTCACACTCCCCATCCCACCGCTTTCACTATCCCCTCCAACTCCCTTCAACCCTTTCCTCTCACTTTGTATAATTAATAATAATTAAGTTATTTACTTGATTAGGCTGTGCCGCTTTATTCCTCCTGCCATTCGAGAGAATCTCCGCGCGGAAGGTCTGCGGTTCCTCTCCCTCGTCGCTTTCCAGCACCGCCATCAGATATCCAATGTAGGACGCGGCTAGCCTTAAAGTCTTGATCTTTGATAATTTTGTATCCGAGGGCACGTTAGGAATGCATTCCCTCAGGTCAGAAAAGGCATTATTGATGGATTGAGTTCTTCGTCTCTCCTTCTTGTTCGCGGTGTTTCGCCTCTTCGGCCTGGGCGCCACCACGCCACCCTCGCGAACGTCCTGATGAAGATGCTGCTGAAGGGCATCGCCAACAACCTGCTGGCCAATCGGAGCGCTCGCAAACTCATGCTCGCGTCGGTGACTAGACTGATGATGGTGATGGTGTGGATGATGGTGATGATGGTGGGGCGACGTTTCCTGTTGTCCGTGGGGGTACGGCAAGGTGGTGTAGTGCTGACCGGCCGACGGGTGCACGTATTGCTGCAGAGGTGAATAACTTGGCTCCTGGACGCCGATCTCCTCGATAAGGGGTGGCGTCGACGCGGTGGGACTGCCGGCCCCCGAGCTACCCCCCGAAATACCGGAATCCGCGCCCCAGTACGTGGACTGGCTGTCGGCATCGGGAACCGTGCCGAGGGGTCCTGTGTGCAGAAATCGGGGCATATCCGCTATTTTTGTGTAATCTACAGATGCACTGGGTGTATCGGTTCTTAATAATTCTTGTGAAAATCGCTCGCGTAATATATGGTAAATAATTTTGCTAAAATTTTGTTAGATAGAGATCTGAAAATAAGTATTGTTGGATATTTCAAAAAAATTATTTTAGAAAATATAATAAAGATGATTTTGATATTCTAGTATAATTATTTTCATCCGTTTTAACATAATTTTTTTGATGACTCAACAAAATTTCTTTTTAATCTGTATTTAACAAAATTTTAGATCCTTCAGCAAAATCATATTTTCTAGTATGGTTTTTTTTAATAGAAAATTTATTTTTTTTTGCAATTTAGAATATAGTCAAATATGAGAAATAAGAAATTTGCAATAAGAATATAGTCAAATATAAGGATATTTAAGAAATAGTGATTTCTCTAGCCTATAATATATTCTATATTAAAGAATTTAGTAATACTTATTATTATTATATTTTGATGTTTTAAAATAATTAAACTACGTAAAGTTTAAACTTAATTAGTTTTCGTTGAGCTTTTCCATTTATTGAATTTTCGTATTTACTTCAAAAAATAATACTTTAAAAATAAACAATATTGCAATTTAA
This sequence comes from Wasmannia auropunctata, assembly GCF_000956235.1. Taxonomy (NCBI): domain Eukaryota; kingdom Metazoa; phylum Arthropoda; class Insecta; order Hymenoptera; family Formicidae; genus Wasmannia; species Wasmannia auropunctata. The sequence continues at coordinate 77,271 of NW_012027537.1, forward strand.
AGTATAATAAACCCTCTCTTAATTGCTTATCAAAATAGTAATGTGTATATCTATACACATATCTTGTAATGCTCTTTGTTAATACGTTATAAACAAGCAGAAAGTTTTTTCTAAACTTTTTCTAAAAAAATATTCATATTATTTGTATATTTATACGCGCGCGTGCACACAATAGTTTTTTAAAGTAAAATACTAATGTAAAACATTGCGTTATGACACATACGTTGAATTATTAATAAATCATGTGCGTAAGATACTTAGAACAAAAAAAATACATCATTTGCATAAGAAATTATACTCTTATACTCTGTTTATTCATAAATCTTTTGCATTCTGCAATTAATTATTCTTTCATTAAATGCTGTTTTATCTGCATTACGCTGTTTGATTTACTGTTTTTTTTCGTCATCAGTATATTATAGATATTACTTGAACATTGAATTAATAACGAATTAATATGATAAGAGAAGTAAAAATGTAAATATACACGCAACCTCCGCGTGCAAACTAGAAAATCGAGTTTTACCTTCACGGAATTTTTCCATTCTTGAAATTACGTAAATAGATTATCTCATTAGGCGCGTATATTATTGTACATAAAAAAATAATAAAATAAATATGATCCATGATGCAATACGTAGAATGTGAGAGAACGGCTAAAAAAAATGACGATATTACAGTGAATCTGAAGCATTTTCTAAATTTAGCTTGCAAAAAATGCACGCAAAAAATTAACAAAAATTCATGTAATTTGGAAAATTCCGTAAGAAACGTTTTTTGTCATAGGACTCAACATAAGACACGTCTTTTTATATTTCTTTAAAATTTTTGAAATTTATCTACATTTAGTTGCCTTATGTTTACAAAACGAAATGAAAAAATTTAGATATATATTGTACATATGTATATATGTTTAAATTTTTCTATTTTAAGAATCATGCTTATGCTTGGAACCAGTACTCGTTAGTTTCGAAAAAGACCGTACAGGAGAAATGCGCTCTGCTTTGATATTCTAATTTTAGAAGTAATTGATCTTGTTAATTAGGATTAGCGTGCGTGTGCACTCACCGTAGGGAAGTTGAGTGACATAATTATATGGTTGATGCCACTGCGGATAATACTCTGTTTGCGCCTCGTATCCGCCAAGCATGTTGCCTGATATTATCACCGTGTCAGGGTCTTTAAGTTTGTCACAACTTCACACAAAACGTTCACCTCAAATTCTCGAACTTAAATTTGTTGTCAATCAGTTTATTATATTTTATTTAATTTAGGCTCAATTATTTTATTGTATTTATATTAATATTTCGTTATTTTCTAATCGCGAAGGCCTTTCCGACACCTTTTAGAGGAACAAAAGTCGTCGTCCGATTGTTATGTTTTATTATTTTTGTTTATTATACATCTCAAGCATGAAGGTCTCTCCAACTTGCACTCGAACTTCATCTGAACAAATTTATCGACGATTTGCTTATATTTTGTATATTGATAAAAACACAGATTATTTTATTTTTCGACGATCTTTTTAACTTCCACTTGAATCTCGTCCGACGAAGCGAAAGTTATTATCGATACGTATTATGTCTCATATTTTCTTATCTTCGATCAATCAATTTCTTGCTCGCGTCCGGGTAATCGTGTCGCGAGCTTTCAGCGCAGGCCTGTCACTCGACTCGCTAAGCCGAAGCTAGTCGACGCTATATTTGCGCTCGGCTGTCGAATAGCGACGATGCAGTTTCGAATGTTGCAGTCAAAGGGACACTGAGAAAGCGGACAGTTCGTTGCGGTATCCGATCTGCCGTACCCCCCGTTGCACGATGCGTAAGTCCCCCTAGAGCTGCCTCGCCGTCGGTGGTAGCAGCCGCAAGTATACGGGTGGGTGTACCCGCGTTTAGAGAGACCTGTCGTGATGCCGACCCCGTCAAAACGGGCGGGGCTCAGTCTGGTCTACGCCCCTGAGAGGGTCCCGGGATTCAATTAGTAAATTGAGGGAGCTCGCGCCGTCGACGGCCGGCGAAGTGGGGTATGATTTAGGGTATGACGTTCCTCGGTGCAGGCGTCCTTCCTCCGCCGCCGCCGCCGTCGACCGCCAACACGATCCGCGACGTATATCGCCATCGCCGTCGTGCTCTGGTCTTTTTGCCAATCGACTTCAGCGAACGCGAATATACTCCGAGCTGCCGGCTCTTCACGGTGTAATAATATTAGCCGCGAGATATCGGCGAGATAGATCTAAAGAGTGTGAGGCTGCGACGTAAGTTAGACGAGAATGCGTGGTGCCTCGAGGGAAGGGATGGAGAATTCCCTGTATGTCGTTTAAATCGAATGGAGGCGAAATATTTTGTCAAGGTGTCCGCCAACTTGCGGATGTGAATGAAATATTTTTCGAGTTAAATATTTTTGCAACTTATGCCATTCTCACGAATGTAGATTAACTTTTTATCGCAGTTTAACTCACTCCTCATCTTTTTTTCTAATTCTTAGAACTGGAAAAAGATGAAGAGGAAGTTGAATCGACATTAACGTTAATCTATAATACATTCGTGGAATTAATGTTGTGCATTAATGTTCTCTGAGAGAAACTTGATCTCTAATAGATCGGATTCAGTGGATGCACTGGTATATACGCACTGGTGGGTATTAAAGCCGTTATACAAGTTACTGTAGAACTGTAATGAATAAATAATGTCGAAATAAGGTACATCCTCTTTATTGCTTTATAATAATCAAAATTAGTTATTACATTAAATGTTTTGTTCAAAATGATGGCCTCCAGTCCGGAGACAAGCATTGCACCTATCAATGACAGAACGTGTGGCTGACTGACATTGTGCGTCCGTAATTTCTTGGCACGCTTGCTCAATTCTTTGTTTTAATGA
>NW_012027538.1:0-1042 GCF_000956235.1 Wasmannia auropunctata
TGCCTAAGTGACTGGAGTTCAGACGTGTGCTCTTCCGATCTCTTATCAATCTATGTATAATTGTCTACATTGTTCAGAAATTCTGTAAAAACGATATACGCTTATAACTGTTTACGAATTTATTATAATTTGTAAAGTAATTGCAACATTTCAGAATTAATGACAATGTCAACATCTTTGATGGAATATATATATATATATATATATTTTTTTTTTAATTGTAGTTACTTTAAAAATTATAATAAATTTGTAAACAGTTATAAGCATATATCGCTTTTACAGAATTTCTGAACAATGTAGACAATTATACATAGATTGATAAGTATAATACATATTTAATAAATTTCGTCAGGAGTGCTCTTGGACATTAGATTTGTCAATGCTAAAATATACTTCAAATCGGATATCGCGATTTACGCTCACAAATTCACCTTGTACCATTCACATGAATCGCCGGACAAACGTATGTTACGAGCGCGGCATAATCAGAAAATCGTTAATCAAATGATGATGTTCACTACTTCCTAGCACCAAAAGTTTATATTATAACATCTACAATATGTACTACGTACGTTCATGCCGCTCTCCTTAATTTATACGTTTGTCTTACAACTCACTACAACTGACAACAGGAAATTGTAGGCGTGAATCGCGAAATCTTGCCAAATGTTGTTAATAAATATATAAATATGTTATTAATATATATGTTATTTTGTAAAGTATATGTTGAAAATATAATCTATTTCTTATTATATAATTTTTGAAGAAAAGTAAAAAAACGTTAAAAAATTTTTGATATTTTTCAAAAAGTTTCGCAATCAAATCCACTCGTCGGATTATTTTCTCAAAATAAAATAGAAATGTCAATTTTATTGATTTATTATTTCATAGTGTTCGTAAAAAATGTTTGTATATATGTATACATATATATATACGTATATACATATTTGTCGCAATATATTTCTAAATATATACATATATACAAACATTTTTTACGATCGCTAAGAAATAATAGACCAATAAAATTGACATTACAATGTTA
>NW_012027538.1:12553-13748 GCF_000956235.1 Wasmannia auropunctata
GAACTAAGTGTCTAGGTGTCGTCTAGGTCTTCGCCATCGAGGAAGTGAATGTCTACGTGGTCGCTATCGAGAAAATGTATGTCTATGTGTTTGCTGTCGAGGAACTAAGTGTCTAGGTGTCGTCTAGGTCTTCGCCGTCGAGGAAGTGAATGTCTACGTGTTCATCGTTGAGGAACTAAATGTCTAGGTGTCGTCTAGATCTTTGCCGTCGAGGAAGTGAATATCTATGTGGTCGCCGTCGAGGAAACAAATGTCTACGTGATCGCTGTCGAGGAATTAAATGTCTAGGTGACGTCTAGGTCTTTGCCGTTGAGAAAGTGAATGTCTACGTGTTCATCGTCGAGGAACTAAGTGTCTAGGTCTTCGCCGTCGAGGAAGTGAATATCTACGTGATCGCCGTCGAGGAAATGAATGTCTGTGTGGTTGCCGTCGAGGAACTAAGTGTCCAAGTGTCGTCTACATTTTCATCATCGAGGAAGAGAATGTCTACGTGGTCGCCGTTGAAGAACTAAGGATCTACGCGTCTTCTAGGTCTTCACCATCGAGAAAGTGAATGTTTACGTGGTCGCCATCGAGAAAATTTGTGTCTACGTGTTTACCGTCGAGGAACTAAGTGTCTACGTATTGTCTAGATCTTTGCCGTCGAGGAAGTAAATGTTTATGTAATCGCCGTCGAAGAATTAAGTGTCTTCTAGGTCTCGCCTCTCTCTCGCCTTTCTCGTCTCTTTTACAGCTCTCTCGTCTCCTTAACAATTTTCTCATCTCTTTCTTAGAACCCTCATCTCCCTCCCGTCTTTTTCGTCTTTTCTATGGTTTTCACCTCTCTTTCAAGACTCTTTCTAACAATTTTCTTGTTTCTTTCTTGGTACCTTCGCTTCTATCACGGCTCTCTTGTCTCTGTCACGAGTTTCTCGACTCTCCCACGGCTTTCTTATCTCTGTCACAATTTTCTTGCTCTCTCATGTTCTTAATAATAATATACGATTCATTTAGTCATTAAAATAAAATAAAATAAACGTATATAAATTATATAAAAATAAAATGAAATAGACTTGAAATGAATTAAATAAGAAAATAAGAAATATAAGTAAAATAAATAAAATCAAATAGATAAACAAATAAAGAATGAAACAAATAAAATAAAAAATAAAATGCAACGAAACAAAAATAAAATGTAATAAAATAAATAAAAAAA
>NW_012027538.1:20342-20999 GCF_000956235.1 Wasmannia auropunctata
TGATGACCACTATTCTGAGTCGTTCCAACTATGTAATGATCGCGCTCCCGCAAAAATGCTACGTAATATAGGATCAACCCCCTCCCCTTAATTATTTAAATATTGTTGTTAAGAGGGGGAACTCCCTCCCCTCTGTTCGCAGGAATTTTATCAAACGTGACCAAATGTAAACAAAAGAAAAACGTGTCGCGACGCGTTCGTTGTGGCAAACGTGAGAAACGCATGAAAAAAACATGAACATAAAACGTTGCCATAAAACATGAAACATAAATATAAAACGCGAACGTAAAACATAAAAACATGAATATAAAACGTAAAATATGAAAACATGAATATAAAACGTGAAAACGTAAACGTAAAACATTAAAACATGAACATAAAAACGTAAAAACGTGAACGTAAAACATGAAAACATGAAAATGTGCATAAAAACCATGAACATAAGACGTAAAACAGTACGCAATGGCGGGAGGGAAAGGAATAAATATCATATTTTAGCGTACATATCGCGTAAGTTTATTTACGATTATGCAACCACCAATTGTACAGTTTGAATACATTTTGCAACGCGCAATGAGCATTATGATATCCGCATCGCACGGTACCAGCGGCGTCGAGCTCGCTCAGCGAATCCACGTTCTCGTAATCGGCATCCAG
>NW_012027539.1:0-383 GCF_000956235.1 Wasmannia auropunctata
CCAAAATGAGTTCAGGAAATGAAAAAAAATTACATTAAAAAAACATTAAAAAAACATTTAAAAAATATTGTGTGCTGATTGGGTAGGAAGGGCCCTTATGGGCTGAGTTCAGATTCCTTCCTGGGTGGGTGATTACTGGGTGACTGGGTGAGTAGGCGGAGCCTAGCAAAGAAGCTCCCGTGAGTCCCGAGTGGTTATGGAATCTGAACGCGCTTTAATACTTAAGACGCGTTTAAATTCCCGGGTGCATTCAGACACCCAAGACACCTACAGAGCGTTCAGATTAGAGTGGGTTCGTTTTGAGTCTTCCTGTCGGGTGTTTAGGTGAAACGTTCACATTGTCACTCTGTCCGCCCGGGAGGGTGGAAAACCACATGGCTCCT
>NW_012027539.1:6768-7209 GCF_000956235.1 Wasmannia auropunctata
TTATTTTTATATTATCAATAATTTCAATTCTTGCTAATACACAGGACATATTTTAAAATTGCCGGTAGATATAAACAACAGTATTGTGGATATCGTTCCGTTATTCTATCGCTATGTACGGAAAAATCAGTCTCAGTAATAACGGAACGTTCTTAAAGCTCTACTAAATGACGTCATAGGCGCCAGTACTTGCAGTGAATATCGGAACGCACCCCTAGTCAGCCACGAACTCCGCGTTGACGGTGGCGACGTTATATTGCGGTTGAAATTAGAAGCTTCTTGTCGTATATTAGGCCCGTCCTATAATACGTCATATATCGGTGTTTTAAGTCATAAACCGTGATAATTCTACAGAATAATTATATGCCGATATCGTAAGCAGTGTAAAATTGATCAATCACAGTCAAATATGAAGAGAATACTCAACAATTGAAGAAAATA
>NW_012027539.1:7229-9928 GCF_000956235.1 Wasmannia auropunctata
CCACTGCACTATTCTCAACAGGTTATTGAAAGCTTGTAAAAGCTTCGCCATCTCACGCTCTCTACCGCGCCTGCGCGGACCCGAATCTTCATTGTTTTCCTGTTGTACGACTTCTCAACGGTCGCGTACAGCAATATTACAAATTTTAATTGTGATAAGCCATCGTGATGGGAAAATCTGCACATAAATCGAAGAAGAGGAAGAGGTCGTCGTCTAGGGATCGGCTTGCGGCTCTTGAAGCAAAAGTAGACCGCTTATTTGACACTCTGTCACATAGAGGAGTTAGTAATTCTCACTCTCGTTGTTCATCGATGCCAATATCCCCTGGTGGCTTTCGTCGAGTCAATCATAAGTCGGGATCGGAAATCATGGATATAGAGAATATTTCTAACCGAGAAAATCTCGCCCCGAACGGCGAGCACGGGGGGTCTTTGGCAGCGCCTGCGGGACAGGAAGGGCCAAAAGATCCGCCCTCTACAGGTGTGTACGATTATACTGGGCCGCATTTATATAATGCAGGCTGCATATCGTCACAGCTTTTTCCGATGAATCGGGATAACTCCTCATTTTTTGCAGAGTTGATAGATAGCGAGGGTGAGATTCCCTCTTCGCCCACACCGACTATGACGGTCACGCTGGCAGATCCACTCACGGCTTCTGCGCTAGATGAAGGTATTGCGGATGTTTTATCTAAGGAACTTTTTGGTTCCGAGCTAGACGGAATAGAGGTGCAACCTTGGAACGAATTAGTCACGGCCAAATGGCGTGATCTTTCCTGCAACGGCCTAGAGGCAGAACAACGGAGCTGCTTGTTGAAGAAATACTCTCCTCCGGAGTTGGCAGCCTTTCTTAAAGCTCCGTTATTAAATCCGGAATGCAGATCGGGTCTTAAAAATAACTCAATCGTCAAGAGGGATGATTTTAACACCAAGGATCAGGACCAGGTAGGCATCGCTCTCTGCGCCCTAGGAGAGGCGATTTCAGATTTTCTCAGGCCCGACATACAAACGTCACTAAGCCCAGAAGCTCGTTTAGCGGTGGCAAAAGTCAATGAGGGAGCTAAGATTTTGGCAGATCTTTTTTATCGACTCTCGCTATCCAGGAGAGCGCAAATTAAGCCAGCGCTTAACCTTATTGCAAAGAATACTATTGATACTATCCCAGCGGATAACTTTCTTTTCGGATCTTCTTTTGGAGAGGAGGTAAAGAAGGCAAGATCCATAGAAAAATCCTCCAGGGACATTGTCAAGACTCCTTTGACGATCTCAAAAAGAGTTCAACCGATTTCACAGCCGAGGCAGGTAGTTCCCGTTAAGGCGGGAAACATCCGCGCCCCTGCACTGAATGCGAGACCGACGACTACGAGGAGAGAAGGGCGTCGAACGACATTCGCCGGCCATACCACCGCTCCAGATCCAGCTCGAGGAAACGTTAAATGCCGAGGTAAACATCGCCAGCAGTTTATCTTTTTTCCTCTCTAAGTGGAAGGAAATTACTGCGGATCCTACGATTTTAGAGGCTATTACCGGATATAGACTCCCCTTTCGAGATGGCCCACCTCGGCAAAATATTGAGCCTTCCGTAGTATTGTCAGCGATGGAGGAAGATATTTGTTGTAAAGAGATTACCAGGTTTAGAAATAAGGGAGCAATTGAGCCTGTGTCAGATTGTGAGGAGCAATTCTTGTTCTCGTTTTTTATAATAGAGAAATCATCTGGAGGTTGGAGATTTATTTTAAATCTTAAACGGTTCAACAAGTTTATTATCGCTCCGCATTTTAAAATGGAGAATTGGAAAACGGTTGTTCATCTCCTTTCTCCAGGTGATTTCCTGGCCTCTATTGACCTCTAGGACGCATATCTTCTTCTGCCAATCTATCAGGAGGACAGAAAATTTTTGCGTTTTCGATTCCGAGGTCAACTTTTTCAGTTTAGAGCCCTACCTTCGGACTTACATCGGCGCCTTATATTTTTACTAAGATATTGAAACCAGTTCTATGTTCTCTTAGGGAGAAAGGTTTCTTTTTAGTTGCATACTTGGGTGATATTCTCCTCATCGGATCCTCGTATGACCAATGTCTAGAGAATGTTTCCGTAATCTTAAGCATTTTATCCTCTCTAGGATTAAAAGTTAACTTGCGCAAAAGTGTGCTTTCTCCAGCGAGGAGTGCTTGTTTTTTGGGTTTTATCTTTAATACTGAAAATTTTTCGATTTCAATTCTACCCGACAAAAGGAATAAGCTCCTTCAAAAGACTCTCACTATGTTAAACAAGAAATCTTGTAAGATACAGTTTCTAGCAAGTTTTATCGGCTCTATAATTTCGGTTTGCCCAGCGGTGCAATATGGCATATTACACACAAAGATTTTGGAAAGAGAAAAATTTTTAGCTCTTTTAGCAGCAAACGGAAATTTTGAAACTCGAATGACTCTTTCGGTTTCGATTAGAGAAGATCTTTTGTGGTGGAGGGCTGTTTTCTCAAACCCCTCGCAACGGAACATTATAAGATCAGGTCGCTTTGAAACCGAAATTTTTTCAGACGTTTCTCTGACGGAATGGGGCGCTGTCTGTGGAAAAGCGCGGACTCATGGTTTTTGGTTATCTGAGGACATACAAAACCATATCAATTATTTGGAACTCTTGGCGACCTTTCATGCCCTGAGATGTTTCGCCTCTCAGTTGCGGGGATGCAACGTCTTA
>NW_012027539.1:12597-18863 GCF_000956235.1 Wasmannia auropunctata
TGCAAATTCATTGCTCGTTATTCTAATTATTACATCGTGTGTTATAGATGCAGTGGCTTTGATAATTCTGCCTTCCAGTTGTACGCGATTTTAAATTTGAATTCTGTAAATGTATTCATTTATGTGACCCCATAAAAAATAACGGAGTTAAATTTAGAAATCGTGCTGGCTAACTTATGTGACCATTCCGATCAATCAACTTGCAACTCATTAACAAAGTCCAATATTGATTAAATTGTTTTAATTCATTGACGATAATTCAGAGCAAAACTAAAACCTCGCTGAAAATTTTTCATTTAATGTTTGACGTACGTGTTGCGCATTATGCGATGGTGCCCCATTTTATTGAAAAATCATTTATTGTCGTATATTTAAAGGTACATACTCCAATAACTCTGATAATAACTTATTTATTAAAAAATTATTGCATGTTGCACTATCAAGCTTTACAAGCATTTCGAAAAAGCCTAATTGAAATTTAATATTAAAAGTATTATTTGCACACGTGTATGCTTGTAATATATATTATTTTAAATAGAACAGTATAAAAATAAAATTACTATTAAATCGAATACCTGTTTATAATTGTATACTAAATCGATGTTGATATAATGTTTGATATTATTATAAATTCTAAGATTTTTTCATTGCTTCAAATATGCAAATTGTGGAAATTAAATGATCCTTTTCACGTGTATGCGAAATATGATTAGTCCCTAAATAAAATTTTTTGCCAAAAAAAAATCGGTATTATAAAAATATTCACTATACGAGGTAAATGAACAAATGGTTATAAATTCATTTTGACAGTTGACATAATATCGATCGTAATTGTATTTCTTTAATATTTTCCGATATTAATTAATTATTTAGTGTACAAATAGATTTCGTATAAAAGAAAAAGTAATTTCTTAGGAAAAATAATAATAATCTCGGTGTTGTTAAGAGAGCCCTCGTAGCACCTCTAGCATTTGTCATATCCATCATGCCTGAGCGCGCGAAATTTCAGCTCTGTGATTAGCCTACTTTAATTGCTACTAATTTAAAAACTATTATAGCCTCGACATTTTCGTATTAAGATTTTCGTCTTAGAATATTCTAAAGAATCCGTACTTAAAAGGAAATCCACGAGTTTTGGGACACCCTGTATAATAGACCGAGTATCCCTAGAACTGGGACCCAATAGAGACACTATAATAAAAGACTGGCCAAAGTTGAGCCAATTTTTGATTATGGATATGGAATGGCACAACCAATCTATGATGACTAAAAGTGCGAAAGAAGGGGAAATAGAAATGCGAGAAATGAAAGCAAATATGCATTTTAACATTACTTTTTATTAAAAAAAGGTAATAAATGGGTACTTAACTAAATAATAAATTATATAAACATAAACACAAATCCTATCTGAAAAAGTGCATGTTAAATCGATATCTCGAATATCTCGATATATCGAAGTTGTTGAAGCCTCTTTTCGGCGATTCTGATTGAACAATAGACAATCGATTGCGATTCTGATTTGTCAATAGATAATCGATTATCGAATATTTCGAATCTCTTGTAGTTTTTATTATATATAATGCGATAGGATTATGAGTATATAAACTCTTTGCATGGAGGGGGAATGTTGGCTCGAAAATTGGTTTGAATTTGCAAAATATTAATTATCTATAAAATATGTATTACATATATTAAATATATACTAAAAAAACCTATGAAAAAAAGTGTCCCAACCGATGTCTACGACTGTATATACACCTTACCTCAACTTCTCAAATAATCGCGGTTGGTCGGTCTAGATATACTATGTCTAGATATACTATGTCTATGACGATATGGCGGCGATTTCGCGCGTCGGTTTGCCGGCGGGCATCTGATGACCAATAGTAGTATCGGTGTAGTGGTGAAGAGAAAATCGGAAGAGTCGGAAGGGAGATAGATGGAGACGAAGGAAGGGTGATGCGATCGTGGCGCGAGTGTGCGCCGTAACTGCGCGGTGCGCTGCCATCGACTGTATCGAATATGGCCGCCGTGAGCGTGATACCGTCAAAGGTGCGCGAAAAATGACGGGTTTTCCACGCTCCTGACGGCGCGATCGTACGTACGCGCGCGAGAGCAGTGTCGAGCGAGCATATCTGCCGCGTCGTGAGGCTGGGACAACGCGACGGCGGTGCCGCATCACCATGGCGTTGGTCACAGTTCAGCGTTCCCCGAGCGTGTCTAGTTCCCCGCAGAGTTCGGTGAGTTGTTGCGTGCTTACCTCCTCGTACTTGCGCGCGCGTACGCGCCTCGCGCGTCCGCCGGCGCGTCGTGCCGTCGGCGTGTCGGGTTATTGTGGCCCGTCATTGAGTATCACGTTATATTGGCGTCCCGGAGTAGCGTAAGTGACTCTCAACTCCGCGCGACACATGGCTTCGCCTCTAGCTCTCAGCTCCGCTCGGCACGGCTTCGCCGGGCTGCTTCTATCTTATTTGGCGTGGCATTGACTGCCGTGCGAAAAAGGGAATCGAAAGAGAATTCAGAGTTTTTCACAGATTAGATTTGATACCGTCATCGCGAGACGAGTCCCGCGGCTGGTGCGGAAAGCGCGCCGAAACAAAAAGATACGATAGGATAAACAAACGTAGGTGGATAGATGGGCCAGACCGGCCAGAGATTGTCCGAATGTCAGATTCGCTCGGAATTCCATGGCTCGTCCTCGATACGGCGGAAGCACCGGCGGCGTGGATCGCATGTCCTGAGTAGTGGTTACACGACTTTTCGTTTCCCCATTTTGTGCTTTCGCTTTCCGTTCACACGATCGTCATCGATAGAGGGATTCTCTATTTCTCTCACGCGGTCGAAGGCAGCTTTGCAGTCTGCAATCTACTGTCAGCGGTCCCGTGTATTTATTGATGTTCACAATGGCACTTTCTAGATATCCAAGTTTTGCAAGCCGAAATGAAAGTGGGAGAACGTGGAGATTTTTTGTTTTTTTTTCTTTTCTTTTGTCATGCTGAACGGAGTGGCTAATGAATGATTGAACTCTTTAGCTGATAATAGTACATATACAATTCTTTGATTCTTTTCTTGGAACAATGGAATTATGCAATGATGACAAACAAATGTGAAACTATTTTTCATCAGAGTCGTTGCAGCTGATGACTCTATCGAGTGATTGATTCATTATCGGAGTTATCGGTCATTGAATTATATTACACAATTGCAAAGATTTAATATTCCAATTATAATGTTATGAATAAAATTTTAGATTTTTTCAAATATAATTATATAATTTTAGTCATAATATAATGTGAAAAATAATGATACTCTCTCTTAAATATTAATAATCTGATATGCTATATTTTTTTTTACGAGGACAAAGTATTGATTATTTTTCCAACAATTTCATATTTTATTATTTTTCAATGAATACTTTTTTATTTTCCAACTGAATATAATTAAGAAGAAATTATACTTTTACCTAAAAAAATTTTATAAATAGAATCGCATCTAAAAAATTAATTTTGAATTTTTAATAGATTTATTAAAAAATTGGAATTATTTTAAGATAAAGTAATTTTTTATAATATAATAATTGAATACTTGAAACATTAGCATTCTGATAAGCATGATAAAATAAAATAAAACTTAATACCTATATTATATATTCCTCAAGATATAATTAACACTGGGTATTTTCTTGATCTAGATATTTCGGTTATATTTTTATAATTAAATAATTTTACATACCGGATTTGCTAATAAACTTATTTGGCAAAGATTTTCTGCGAATGTCGATAGGCACTTGAGATCATTGATAATTGAATACCAAGACCTAATTCTGACGCTCTGTCATCGTTTTTCATAACGCTCTCCCTCGTCGCTTTTGAAATCGTCTTGTCCTTCGGATACGTTACCTTCGGCACGACCTTTCGTTTGTGCTCCAAGGGGTGACGATCACGTCGCGGAGGTGCTACTGACCCGACTCGACCCGAAGCGCGTCAGCAAGCGAGATGGGGGACGCTCTTTTTCTCTCTCTCTCTTTCTCGCTCGCAGCCCTCACCGGCGCGATGTCGACGGATTCAGTTAGTCTGCCGTCACTCGCTACGATGGCAGCTCGCGTAGCTAATAAATATTCGGTGTGCTCTACCTTCTCGTGCTCTCATTAAAAGATTGACAAAAGGAGTGCATGAACCACTGTCGGCGCGATAACGTGATTTAGTTGAGGGGTGATTAGATCAGGCGATATATGTAAGACATATTAGGAATTGGGCTGAATTCTAATTAATACAATTGGTTAAGAAATAATTTAAAAAGTTGAATTTATCTATTTAATAGATAAAGTTGATTGTAAATTAAAGTGATTGAAGTTATTTAAATTGCTATGATATCGTTCTTTTGCTTCTTGGTTTTTTATTATTTCGAATTGAACATTATTCATGAACGTTATTCTAGTTTCAAAATTTGATATAAACTTCTTGACTAATATTACGAATAAAATGATACATTCACATATTTTTCATGCGAATTATGTTCGTATTAATTAAAAGATAATAAAACAGAACAGTAATAATTGTAAATTATAATTTTGATTGACATATATGTATTTTAATAACATTTTTGTGCAGCATACTTGATTATAATTAAATCAGATTATCAGTGTGAAATCGTTCGTATTCGAGAGTTAATCGATCGTGCTAACGTGTGTTTGATTCATAATCGTGGTCTATCTGACAAATTTTATCTGACGTACAGAAAGTTTCTACCGCGAAAGCACATTACCTATTCATATACGAGAAAATTTGTGCCGATTTTAACGCGAGACAATGATCGTGCTGAAACAAAAAGCTGCTCTGCACTACGGCCTGCCACCGCCGTCACCACCCTCGCCATGGTCCAGCATACTTCGGGGCGACGATCGGCGACCTCGTCGTCGTGGACGAAGAGTCGCGTGTGGCGTACGCGTCACGCAATTGCGAGACAAAGTCATCGCAAAAGTAAGATTTCATGCCGGCGGAGCCCAGTGATTTCTCTGATTGTCTCACGAGTTTAGAATCACGCTACTGCGCTTCGTACATTAGTGATTTCTGTGAATGTTGTCCGGCAAATAAGTCGAGCTAACAAAAATATCAATGTTTTAGATTTCAGATCTTTAAAGAGTAATCGCATATATAAGCGAATAAAGCTGTTATTGTTATTCGGAATGTATTTTAATGTCATGCATTATAATTTATTTTATGAATAGATTTCGTCTAGAAGTCGAATTTTTTCTTATATCAAAAACATATGCGATTGGAAACTTCTCTTTTTAAAACTTCTTAATTTTCAATATTAATAAATAACAATGATTAAATTTAAATTGATTCTGTCAAAGTCCACTTGAAAGTAAAATGACGAGAAATAATGTGCTGCTTTGTTTATATGTGTCCTTATATCTATATTTACAAATGTTGATATATGTATCTATATTTATTTTTGAAGTTATCTATATTTAATCTTGCAACGAGCTGATAACTCGAAAAACTATCGTCTTGCATCGATTATTCTTACCAAGAAGAAATTTTTTCTGTATTTATTAAAGAGTTTATCTTTAAAATATGAAATTCTACATTACGTGATATAATGTACCTCTCTCTTTACAGATAATACAGATAATTTTTTCGTTGTAGAATTGCTTGAAATAATTGAAAGGCGAATTTTATTACTTTTACTTTTGGTTACAGGGAAACATTCAATTTTAAGTTTTTTTTTTCCTATCTAAAAAAGTGCATGTAAAGTCGATAACTCGCATTTCTCGAAATTATTTGTTGTCGCTTTATCACGCCCACGTTCAAATTCGTGACGATCAAATTAGATTTTGAGTAGAAGAAACGGATCGCACAGATAAGTACAACTTTTGTAGGAGATAATTGAGGTGAACAACGATCGTTAGCCGAATTAATCATATGCTTTTCTTCGAGGATAATCGAGATTTATGATAACGGCATACTAACAAGGAGAGTTACCCAGGTGTCCGCCTCCGATTTCGATGAGCTTTTGATATGTTATTCTCTAGACAAAACCAAAAATTAAGCTACCGCAAATTCGTGCCCGATCGCACTTTTAAGGGGTGAAACACCCCTTAGAAAAAAATCGATTTTTTCATTTCAATGCGAATATCGTCGAAACTAGGAGAGATAGAAAAAAATGTTCCGAATAAAAGTTGAATGGCTTTAAGAGTACTTTATAATTATAATTGAAAATAATTTTTTTATTGTTGATGGTGGGAGTAAACAAAAAAATTA
>NW_012027539.1:18883-22450 GCF_000956235.1 Wasmannia auropunctata
TCTTAAAGCCATTCAACTTTTATTCGGAACATTTTTTTTATCTCCTAGTTTCGACGATATTCGCATTGAAATGAAAAACCGATTTTTTCTAAGGGGTGTTTTACCCCTTAAAAGTGCGATCGGGCACGAATTTGCGGTAGCTTAATTTTTGGTTTTGTCTAGAGAATAACATATCAAAAGCTCATCGAAATCGGAGGCGGACACCTGGGTAACTCTCCTTGTAAGTAACACGCAAATCCGTATCAAGTGGGGAAAGTTACATTTATGGTGTACGACATTATGGATACGCGCATATTTTGTATATATTAGCACGCAAAGGCATAAAAGTTATCATATTGCATTAATTATGTTACGAAGTGAAACATAAAAATGAATTATTTAAAATTGTTTTCTAACATTTTGTATTGCATATTAATCGCAATGTTCTATGTGGTTCTCATGTATTTGGATTCAATGAAAGCTATCTTTTCTCAGTGACAAATTTGCAATAGATAACTTGTTTAAGAGTTTACTTCATTTTTATTTTATATTTTCTATAAATGTAAAGTTTTTATACATATAAAGGAAGATTAGTGAGATTTAAAATAATTACTTATATTAAAATCAAGGAAAATGATAATAAAATGATTTTGTCTTTTTAAAAATATATCTTTGTAATTATAAAATATAGCTTTGTGTGTAATGCATTTATATAAAAACTTTTATTTGAAATTATTTTGTGAGCGTTTAGAGAATTAATGAAAAATTTTTGAAAAACCTTATTTTTTAACATTAACATATTTTTAAAAATCAATATTTATGATTAAAAACAATATTTGAGATGGTATTATGTTTAATTAGATATCTTTGCTGCCTTGGTCTTGCACAAATTCTCATGCATGACTATAATGCATTGCTTATCACATACAAGCCGTACTCGTTTTTGTCTCGTTAATTGAGCAGCAGTGTAATAATTAAGCATTAACCCTTTCAAGCACGGTGGCATTGTGGAATACCACCTTTTCCATAACATATTTTCTGAATAATTGGAGTAGTTTTCACTCAATTTTCGAACCTTTTTTTATGTTTTGGTATCAGTTATACATTCAAGAATAAGAATCGATGTGCAATAATTCGAAATCGTGGGTGATTTTGTTTATATAAATAAACAAACGTTGAAAAATAGCAATTTTTCTGCAGATAATTCATTATCTCCGAAATTCTCAGTTTCCACGCAAAGATCTTCCCTCAAAGGTTTTTGGGGTCGCTGATTACGAATCCGTGGCCAGATGTCTAAAATTCAAAATGGCGGATCCAATATGGTGGACCCGAATTCGAAAAACGATGCAAATTTTATAAAAATATATATCTGGGGGTTCTCGGAGTCGCTGATTACGAATTTGTGGTCAGATTTTTAAAATCCAAGATGGCGAATCCAATATGGCGGACCCGAATTTGAAAAATGATGAAAATTTTATGAAAACGTATATCTGGAGGTTCAGCGATTTTACACTTGATCAGCACTGTTTTTCGGATTATAGTTGCCGTATTGGATCTGCCATCTTGAATTTCGGGAATCTGATTGCGGATTCGTAATCAACGACCCCGAGAACCCCAGGATATACATTTTCATAAAATTTGCATCGTTTTTCGAATTTAGGTCCGCCATATTGAATCCGCCATTTTGAATTTCTAAATTTTGATCTCAGATTCGTAATCAACAACCTCGAAAACTCCCGAGTACCAATTTTCAAAACAATCGTAGGTAAGGCAAAATGTATGCTTGAAAGGGTTAACCCATTAGCGTCCAAGCGGACACATTTTTTGAACAATTTTCAGCGGCTTAATTTTTTATTTTAATGAAAAAATTCAAAGAAAAAATGAAAAGCAACATTATTTCTGACGTAAAATTTTTTGCTCTTTTAGAATCTACCATCAGAATTTGTCAAAAATAAAGTCCAAAAAAGTTATAAACGATTTTTTGCAAAAAAACTGATTTTTTACTCAATTTTTTTTTAATCAATATTTTCAATTTTTTAAATCTTTTAATAAACTAACATTACAAACGCGCGTTTCGCGCGCGTGCTATTTAACTGTACTTTTACTATAATTGACTATGATTATATTTTGACTGTTTAAGACTATCCTAATGTTGTTTCAATGTGAAAATATCAATTTAAAAAAAAATTGAGTGAAAAGTCACGGTTTTTTGCAAAAAATTGTTTATGACTTTTGTGGACTTTATTTTTGATAAATTCTGATGGCAGATTATGAAAGAGCAAGAAATTTTACATAAAAAATGATGTTGCTTCAATTTTTTCAAGGCCATTAAAATAAAAAATTAAGCCGCTGAAAATTATTTAAAAAATGTGTTTGCTTGGACGCTAATAGGTTAATTCAATGATTGATATTTATAAATTTACATGGTTTCTTTAAAAATAAGAACGTTTTTATTATTTTATATCATATTTATTTTGACTATCAGTAATAATGACAAACAAATATTTTCGTATCGATTAGTGACATAATTATTAATTACAAAAATTTGTGACATTTGCAGTTTACTCACAATATTCCGTAGTATACGTATACTTAACTTTGGGTGCTTACTTTTTATTTCATTTTAGCTTAATAATAATAGCTAGAATTAATCGATGGAAGGATTAGTCGATGTAGTTGTTGCCTCGTAAGATATGCAGTGAGCAATGGCTTGATTTGTCATCGATAGCAGCATGCTTATAATTATAACATTTTAGCATTTACAAAACTTTAATTTTATTCAAAATTTATTGTAATAAATAATATGTACAATTTTGAATACCAACACGTTTTTTAGACTGAATATTGCTCTATATCAGGGTTGGGTAAGTTAATATTTTTTTTAAACTAAATTAAGTTAAAGTTAACAGTCTAAAAATTTAACTAAGTTAAGATACAAGTTAGTCTATAATAAAATTAATTGAGTTAAAAGTTAAGTTAATAAAAAAAAGTAATCGAAAAGTTAAAGTTAAATTTTTTCATTTTATAATTTTACGGTTTCTAAATAAAGTTTCTAAATAAAATATATATTTTTTATACTTATTTCTGTCGAGTCGTGGAAAGAGAACCAATTTCGAAGGACTTCATTTAACGTAATTTAATGCATAGAAGATCCGCGAACAGTGATTCCTTTCCGCAGCCAGACTATATTTATTATATTATTACAATTGTTTTCATGTCTGTTCTCAAATTTGAGTTTGAAGACACTAACTTAGACATGTATTTTATTTTGGGTTTACAAGAAGCACTAAAAATGTAATTTCAAGAAAGTTAGATCAAAAGTTAATACACTTCTCAACAAAATTAAAGCATCACTTACTCTACCCTCCAAAAATAGGCAAAATTCAAGAGAATGTAACTTCGTCAAAAATGATCGTATCGAGATGTTCAAAAAAGCATTTTACAGCTTGAAATCTCTACTTTCCAAATCGGTACTTGAGAAAACGATCCTACTGATGTTTCATGGAATTACACGGATAGAAAGGGAGACCCGACGAATCTCAAAAATTTTTTTACAAACTTTGACAAGTTCCACGGCGCGAATAAAAA
>NW_012027539.1:22470-27300 GCF_000956235.1 Wasmannia auropunctata
GTCTCCTTTTCTATCCGTGTAATTCCAATGAAAGATCAGTAGGATCGTTTTTAAGTATCGATTTGGAAAGTAGAGATTTCAAGCTGTAAAATGCTTTTTTGAACATCTCGATACGATCATTTTTGACGAAGTTACATTCTCTTGAATTTTGCCTATTTTTGGAGGGTACAGTAAGTGATGCTTTAATTTTGTTGAGAAGTGTAGTTACCGATAAAATGTAACTAAATTAAGTTAAAAGTTAAGAGCCTAAAATGTAACTAAGTTAAAATTATTTAACTTTTTAACTTAACTTTTATCTTTTTAACTAGGCACTATCCAACCCTCTATATTAATTCATTTATTGAGAAAAAAGACACTATTGTCACAAATTGGGAACAGTATCATTAATTGGGACATTCGCCTTATGTATAGTATTTTATGTAGCATTATTTTTTGTAAAAAACTGAGTTGACAGAGTCCTGAATATGATTATATATGTTTAGTGAGCGCTATTTAAAAAAACGTTTTTTCTACAATGCTCAGTGAAGCGATCATTATTGCAGTAATTACTGCTACATTGAACATTATAGAAAAAATGATTTTTAAGTAACGTTTACTAATCATATACAATCATATTCGGGACATTCGGCTCAGTCTATTATATAAACCGTTATAGTATATCCGTTATACCTTATAAAAAATTGAATCAAAAAGTCCTGAATCATTTTTTTCTACAATGATCAATGATTACTGCAATAGTGATCGTTTCATTGAACATTGTAGGAAAGAAGTCGATACTTTTTGACTCGGTTTTTTTTACAAGGAATAATACTATATAATTAGTTGATGCTATTTAAGATATGTTCTGTATATACAGTTTACTTTTTATTTTTGTTCTAAATCTTTTATTTCTAAATTTCTATTTTTGTTCAAGTTTTTTATTATTGATTTAATAAAATAATATGTGTGGAATTCAGAGCATATCTAATTAAAGTTCTTTGTACAACGCATTAACCAATTAACTTAGAAAGATTATTACAAATTTGGATTTTGTATATTTTTACATGTTACAATAATTAAATGTAATAACCAGGGTAAATACATGGTTGCATGATACAAATAAGCGTTGCAAAAAATGTGACATGAATTCAGTAAGTGTCGATTTGTTGAGTATTGTATTAATTCGAGTTGAATATGTTTATGTAAAAAAAATCGCATTCCAGTTTAGAAAAGTAATATATTGATTACATCTGCTAACAGCTTCGTCAATGTTAATTATTATTTTATGGCATTGATTAGATTATTAAATCTTCTTTGCTAGATAAATAACTATCAAGTGAATAATAATAAATTATGTTCATGAATAATATCGTGCTGTTGTACGCTATTGCGTTTTTGTCCGCATTTAATAGAAGGAGAGTCAAAGCTATGCAGTCGAAGCTCTAAATACGTAATATATGCGTATCCATTATTTATTATCACCTTTTGACAACATAATATTAACAATTGCCAATTATTTTATCTATGTTATCATAAATTCTACGGTAACTGCAAGTTTTTGATCGAAATCAATAGATTATTATGAGCTTTCCGTTAAAAGTCATAAAATGCGGAATCAATTAAGATATCATATTTTACTCGATCTGATCGGATAGATTTATATCCGATATTAATAGATATTAATCGAGGTCAATAATTTTATCCTAGTTGATAAGATCGATCACGGCATTCTTCATCGGAGATGGTACCGATCGTCAGAAGAGGAGAGACATTTTCCATGTACACGCCGTGTGAAAGCGAAATCAACCACGCACAAGTGGTCAGTGTATTTCTGTTTATGGGCGTGCGTTACCTACGACAGCTAAATACGAACGTCGGGAGAAACACAAGCTAATTCATGTAAGACGACTCGAACAACGTTGTCGTATGCGATCGAATCTTGTATCCGCGTTTCACTTCGGCACTTCCGCGTGCAATTATATAACCTGAAATAGAATTCCGACCAATTTGTCCCTGTCACACGCGGTTCTATGTTTTCTTGCGCTTGATTACATTTTTTGTGATTATTCGCGATTTTAACATGTTACACGTTTTATGTTATGTTTTATAGTTTCGTGATAGAATTAAAAATTGGTTGCATGTGTAGTTGACATTGAAAGTTTATGAATTTGTCTCTATCTGGAATGCGGGAATTGCTGATTTTGACGCACATGTATGTATTAGGCGTAGTAGAAAGTTCTTTGCTTTTTTTTACAAAATTCAATTTTTATTTGCATAACATGCAAAAAAGCTTAATCCCAGCTGTTTCGCAAATTCTTTTTGAGTTTGCACTGTGTTTTCATTCAATAATGCTTGCAGTTTATCTGATTCAAACTTCACAATTCGTCCAGAACGTGGTTCGTCTTTCAAATCGACATTTTGGGCGCGAAATTTTTTATACCAATTTTCACATGTGTGATTTACAGCATTATTACCTTACAAATTTTGGCAGCTTCAGTAGCATGTTTTTTTAGATAAAATGCTAAGTGGATGGAATATCGAATATGCTGTTTAGTTATCGCCATTATTAACAATTAAATAACAGTTTTAATTTTTGAGGTTATAGTTATCTCCACCATGGCTTTTTGTACTATTTATTTGTACTAACTAAATTTACTATTTTGTTGGAAAGATGTGGAAGGTGACGACAGGACTGTCGAGGCAGTGCTCGACCGTCTTCCTGCATACGCCACTGACTCGGCGATGCGGTGCTTGTCGCATGGGCGATCCAAACGACAATAGATAAGAGACTCTCGGTTCCGTAAAAAAATAGGATTTTATTGTATAATGTAGCGGCTTTGTTCAGAGTTGAACCGTGTCCTTTATAAATGTCGTTAGAATACTCTCGTCAAAACTTCGTAAATTAAAGGAAAAAAAAAAACCGAACTGTTCGAGACTTGGAGCAGAAGTGTTCCGCGTGAAAATTCTTGTCTCGCGTCTACCCGCGGTTATCCCCGATTTCACGAAAAATCGCGAAATTCGGCGAACGACCCGACGGATTTCCCGAAATTGCCGCGGTCGGTGGTCCGGCGCGACGTCGCCTAATCGGCGCTCGAAATGGTCTCGCGCAAATACCGAACATATTTACTTTGTAATATTAACTTTAAAATCAGTAAAAAGCGCGAAAATATTTCAATTTGAAATAATGCTCTGATCGATACAAAACTTAAAGCAAAGAACTTTCTACGACACCTAATACATATTTACGTATATTCTCTTCACAAAGAAAAGACTAAAAATAATATTGATATCATTGTTTTCAGGACATCTTGTATACGTAGCTCAAGTGTATCTAGAACTGAGCCTTTTGTTTATTATAATAAGTAATAGTGAAGATGGGTGGAAAGTGTGTTGAAAAGGTCATGTGTTATAATGCAATGCTTAATTATGTCTTGAAATCGTACTTTAAATTATTTCACACGTGGATGTAGGATGGTTGTATTTTTCAAAGGCATCTGACATCTGAAAGACATCTGAAAAACATTTTCTAATGCTAACATGTATAAACGTGTCAGAACAATTAATTTTTTTTCATTATCTAAGAATTACCGCGAAAATATTGGCTATTTTGATTTGTGGAATAAGGACCGAGTTATTCTTATCATCACATAATTCGTAGATTCATGGATATTTCTCTGCTATTTTGAAATAAAGAATCGGCCGTTGAATCTTTTAATATATAACGGCAGCAAATTTACTTTACATGTGCGTCTCGTGGTGCATTCAGTTTGTGCCTTGAAAGCCACAATTAAAAAGCTGCAGAGCTTCTGCTCGCGCTCCTTTCTTCTCGTCGTATCTCTTTTTCTCCTGGCTCGACCGGGCGCAATCTTTTTTTTAGCAAATGAAAGATTCTATTTTAAGCCGCAGCGCTAAGGTAGGATAAGAAAATTGTACTGCGATGTTAATAGCACACGTTGTTTTATATGATCGCACGATCAATTTTCTTAACAACTGCGGTACATTGTAAACTATCATCTTCGAGGATAATTGCAGGATGTTGTCTTTTGCATACTGTACTCTCGTCGGGAGATGTGCTTTAAGATGTGTGGTGTGATAGATATTTAAAAATCTAATATCTAAATCTCGAGATGTGCATCTATCCTTAGTTTCTTATTATGTGAGATATTTTCAAAATGCTGAAAATCACGCGAATTTTAAATCGATGGATAAAAGACATCTCTCAAAAGTTTTTCGAAGACGGCCTAAGAAAAATAATTTCGCACACAGACTAAATATATTCAGTTATAGAATTTTAATTCAGTTGGGAATTATATTGAATAATGTTGACGAAAATGAATAAAATAAAAAATGAAGAATTTTAGAAACATCCTTTTCTAATTATCTAATATATCAACAAAATACAATATTGATACATTTTATTTACTTCGCACGTTAAATAGTGATAGACGTTCAAAGAGTGACCCTAAAAACAGGCCAAAAATGCCCTGTATTCTCGTCCTCGATTCCGGACTTTATTTTGGTGATAAATCATAACAAACCATGAGACACTAATTTTCTGAAACTTTCAAATGAAGCATACTCTTTGTTGATAAGTTATGAAGCCTCAAAGTTATCATTTTATACCGTGTTTCTCAAAACGGATCTTTGCATGCGAATAGCTTTTAGGCAAAGCAATTTTGAGAAAAATGTTTCAGACAAAAGTTGTAGAATGTGAAAGGGTACACAAAATAATGACCTTTATTATGACCTTGAAGACACTCCTGAAGATCATTTAGAGGTCAATTTTTTATTTTGAAATGAGAACTTTTATTTAAAGTAACGCTTGGGAGTGAAATAATTATTAGTATTTTT
>NW_012027539.1:27320-41774 GCF_000956235.1 Wasmannia auropunctata
AAATACAAAGTTAAGTTTTTGAGAAAACCTCGTCACAATCAGTCAAACTTCATAACTTGCCAACAAAGAATAGGCTCCATTTGAAAGTTTCAGAGAATTAGTGTCTCATGGTTTACTATCATTTACCACCAAAATAAAGTCCGGAATCGAGGGCAAGAATACAGTGCATTTCTGGCCTGTTTTTAAAATCACTGTTTCAATTTTAAATTTGTTGATACGAGTGCGGTTCGTCCAATTATAGAGCATTATTTACTGTATTAATTCACTACATGGCTTTGTAACTAACAAGAGAACCTCGCAAAGTGTCAAATTCTGATTTTAATGAAACTTGGTACACTTTGTAGAAACAAACAACAAGAAAAGTAATGAAACCAACTTTCACCCCAAAGCCACCTCTATTATTTAACCCCCAGTCCAAAAAAATACTTCCTAATAATCATTTCACTCCCAAACATTACTTTAAATAAAAGTTCTCATTTAAAAAAATAAAAATCAAATTCATCAATTAAAAATCAAAAGTTAAACTTCAAATGACCTTCAGGAGTGTCTTCAAAGTCACAGTAAAGGTCATCATTTTGTGTACCCTTTCACATCCTACAACTTTTGTCTGAATCATTTTTCTCAAAAATGCTTTGCCTAAAAGCTATTCGCATGCAAAGATCCGTTTTGAGAAACACGGTACAAAATGATAACTTTGAAACTTCATAATTTGCCAACAAAGAGTATGCTCCATTTGAAAGTTTCAGAGAATTAGTATCTCATGGTTTACTATCATTTTTCACTAAAATAAAGTCCGGAATCGAGGGCGAGAATACAGGACATTTTTGAGGTCACTCTTTTTCTTCTGGAAGTTTTTAAACAATTTGACCATATAAAGTTTTAAAATATATACTTCAAATATTCAAAATCATTCTTGAAGGTTCTCTAAAAAGATTTTGAAAATTTTTGAATGTTTAAAAATATATCTAAAAATGTCGACTGTTTAGAAAATCATTTTTAATATTAAAAAAAATTTTTTTAAATATAATTTTTAGAAATGTAATTATTATTTGTAAAAATATATGGTGCATCCTAATGGTGCATCCTAAACTGAAGTTCTTTAACTGAACATACTTATTCGGTCGCGAACTTTTCTTAGGCTGTCTTCGAAAAACTTTTGAGAGGTGTCTTTTATCTATCAATTTATAAATGTAAATAATATAGAAATGACATAAATTATTATAAAAGAAATGATGAAACAAGAGACTTTTAATGTTTTTAACATTTATAAGTTTTAAAAAAATTTTTTGGTTTTGAATAAAAAATCTCCAAAACGATTCGTCATAATAGTTTGATGTATTGATGAATTCATCAGCCAGATATTAAAAATGTTACATATTAAACTTTCCGTAAAAAAGAAGTAGAAATAATTATACAAGTAGAAATTTTGTTATACTTTTGAGATGTAATCTATTATTGTTCTTGATGATTACAATATATCTTTATTTAATGTTGGTAGTACGATTTTTCTTTATTGGCGCGCAGATTTTAAACGATCGGAGAGCAATTTTTAACACCGTATTTACACGTACCAAAAATGCTTTCGAGGACATTTCACTTTGTCGAGCATCCTTGAGTTACAAGGGACTAGAAAGGGGGTTGCCCTATCGTTCGCTTTGCATATAGCAAAGTGCACTTATTACGAAGGGGCCAGTTGCATTTTTTTATCGGGAGAGGGGTAGCCTCGAGCTGGCTGCACGTTCGCCTATATTGATTTTAAGGGTTCGTTTTCTGCGTGACCTTACGTCAGCATGGGGATTCGCGCTCTTCGTATCCTTGATATTTACGATGCATTTTATTAATAAAAGAGCCACCACGCGCGGAAGCTTATACGTGCGGCTAAACGACGCGTGGAAATGTCTTGCTACGTTATATATGGGAAGCGATATGAAACAAGACTATATATATAAATTTCGTTCTGTGATGTACTAACTTATGTCAATAAATGAGATTATCTCTTGCATGCGTACTGCTATCTCTTGCATGCATGAACTTATTGTATAAAACATTTTAAGCATTACACACATTTATTAAAGTATATTAATTATTAATTTTAAATGTTTAATTTTAAATTTTCAGGATTTTCTATTTCTATGATGTCTAGTTTCTTTACTTACTATAATTAAATAAGACTTACATTTATTAACCTAATCATTTTAAACTTAATAACAAATTATTCCTGATAATTGAAGCAATAAAATCAGAAATTAAAAAATCTAGTAATTTTTATTTTTTGAATAGAAAATTTATGTAATTTTTTATGGATAAAAATTTCTTTTTTGACGGTTTTTTAAGAATTTTTGATATTGTTTTAAAATTTCTATTAGAACTTTTAAATTGAATATAATTGAAATAAGTACACTTGATTAATTTTTATCAAACGATGAAATTAATGTTCTATATTCTCGAATTAATATTTTTCTTATTTAATTAAAAATCTTTTAAGACATAAGAAGTTCTATCACTAATAACTTTATCAGAACCTTTATCATTTACATCGAAAATGAAACGCAGAAATCTTTAATTTTATATTTTCCTACAATTGAAGAAAATTAATTGGAAAATACACATGGTGGAATTTTAGTATTTCATATAAACTTTTTTAAGTATTTTATAACAATTTTAGCATTGTAAATCAAAGGTTAAAGATTTCCGGAAACGGATCTATGTCTCTACTTTTCCAGAACGGAGTTGTTTGTATTGTCGACAAAGATTCGTCAGATGGCTAAACTTTCATTGAATTGAACGTTTGCGACAGCAATTTTATTCGCTAGCTTACAAACACAGTATTGTCTTCAAGTACACGACTGTATTTTTCAGCGTTCCGTGCCGTTCACCGTGGTTGTCACGATGCCTCAATTATCTTCGGAGGGAGGGGGGAGACGAATAAAGGCTTATCCGTATTTCCCTGTCATGGAGCTGGTATTGACGTAATTCCGCGGTAACGATCCTTTGTTGGCGCTTTCACCGCAAATTATTAATGCCGTTTGGCGGTTTTTGTTTGTAGCAGAAATTGACTGAAAGTGAAAAGAGGAAGCAGGCAAAAAGTTCCGTCTTGTTAATTAATAATTTCGTGGATTGTAACTCGAAGAATCAGTGAAGAGTGATTTCATCTTGGAATTCGTAATCTTTGAAAAAGAAATCTATAATAAGAGTTCCAAGATGCAAATTTAATTTATCATATGCTTATCTTTTAGTTTATCATGCTTATATTGTAGTAGGTATACAAGATAAGTGTTATTTTTCAGGATTCGGGAGCAGGAGCACCGGCTGACGACGAGGATACAACGAGAACTTGTAAAAGGTAAGTTTACATAAGATTATTAATTTTTTAACTTTTAATTTTTAGTTATTAATTGATCTTTTTTTTTAATAAAAAAATATTGTGTATTTTTTTTGAACGACGATTCAATGAAGCAAAAAAATGTAAGCATTTATTAATGTTACATACAGAATATTTTGTCATAAAAATAATATATGTAATTATATTTAATTATATATAAAACTATATATAAATGCGTAAACTAAATATATATTTTAAATTACGCATTATTTTTGCATTGACGTGATCTTTGTGTTAAGCAATCTTGCTCTAATCTTCAAACCGTCGGTGAATTCGGGACACCCTGTATAAGCGGATATGTATGTATGTACCCAGCTTCAATGGCGATAAGATTGAATCGCAAGGTTGTATCATTAAGCGTGTCAAGATCAGCGAAGTCTCTCGGTTCTCATCTCACATGCGGAATGTTCTCTACCGATTTTCTCGTTTGTCAACGCATAGTTGCTCCGGCTACCCAACACGAAAAACGCAAAATGAAGCTGAATTTAATGAGCTAATAAGTCATGATAAAGATACGAACGGCGTAACTCCGCCAGACTTAGCAGCCTGTAGTAGCAAATCTTCGTTTAGCGAATTTGTTCTTGCTTTATCGACTATCGGCGTTTGGTCGGTTTCCATGATCATCGATCTGATCAAATTCCTCTTACGAGATTATTTTGCAAAAGTCGCAAAGAATTGGGAATTTCGAATTTCTTTCAATTATTTTCTTATGATGAATACAAGACGATCTCATGAACGGAGATTGGAGTTTTATCATCGGATATTTGAGATGCGTCAACCGCTTTTATTTTATTGATCGTGTCTTGCTGCATTTATGTTCTTGGAGACAGATATCGGGATGCTGCAACGATCAGCGCTGGTTTTATCACTATGCGAATGGATACCTAATCTGGAATTAATTTACTTTACGCGTGTCTTCGAGATTTTATCTTTGAAACGTTTTTTTTTTTTTTTTTTTGACAAAATTTTCTATATTGAGTCTCTAATCAATTATACGATATCTATAATAATAATGCAATCTTATGTTTTGTGTTGATACATAACTATATATGTTATAATAAAAGTATATAAATATTTTTCTATGTATATTTATAATATCTTACAAAAAATATTATGTTTACTTATTATTATTTGTAATTTTAATATATTGCAACAATAATTAATTTCAATTTTTTTAACTATTTGATATTTTATTATAATTAACCACTAGTTTGAGAAAAAGATTTATATACCTGTCTTCATATACATTTTTTTTCATATACATTTTTTAGTCTTCATATTTTATTTTTATAAATTATATTCTCTTAAAAATATACCCATTTATCTATCTTTAATACCGTTCCTTTCTATTAAAGATACACGCGGCAGTATTTTATATGAAAGTACGAAAACGTATGATATACTTAACAACTACGTTAAACTACGTTATCGCATGTTTCTCGAGTCTTGTTAATCAAGTAGTTTAATGTTTTGTAGCACTATAAATAAAATCTAGCCTTTAAAATCGAAGTCGTAAGATGAGGTTGATAAGTGTAATGGACTTTTTATGAACCAATTTTATGGCGTCAACGATCGACGATCTCTTCCCGGCGAAAGATACTGGTTCGCGCGAGTATCGTCGTGTATTCACGATTGATCGAGTGCTCCCGGAATCGTGTCGGTTCAACAGGAAATAACGCGAGAGAATGCGGTGAAGCGTTGTTTAATCAACGACGAAAATGAGTTTCAATGTTTCCTGGTGGAAGCGCGTTTTCGCTTCCTCTTTCTCGAGCCGTCGTTATAACTCCTCCGATCTAACGTTTCTTTCACAAAGGAAAGCGCGTACGCTTCGCGCGAATTTCCCGCATGCGGACAACGTGATGCGTTTCCAATCTGCGTCGCGCTTGTGCGTAAATGAACGTGTACGCGCGCGGGAAATCCCCCACGGAACTCCAATTCACTCTCCTATATCCCGGGCGGCGAGGAGAGAAGGCTCTTCGCTCTTAATCGTCCGACTTTCTACGATGCGTTTGCGTAACATCTCGCTTCGTGCGCGGATCGTAAAGTTACGCGGGACACGTAATCGGAGTTGCTTCGTGGATGGAAAGAGGAAAAAACCATCCCGTCGCAAGCGGATATTAAGATACCCCGACACTAACGAGGGTCGCGATCGTTACGAGTTTTAATCGCGGATATTGCTACGGACGAGATCTCGAATCGTGAATCCGATTTTTCACGTAAATGAATAAGAGAACAGACAGGAAAGCACGTAATTCCTGCAGATCATTCCAGGATAAGATTCGATTAAATTGCAACGGTAGATTGTTTGAATAATTAAAGGGAAAGTTTCTTTGATAAAAAATAGTGGTTTTCAATAGCTTCAATTTCAATAGATCGAAAACAGCAGCGGATAAATCTCACGGAAGTAGATAGACAATGAAATCATATTGTTCGGTGAACTCAAAACGTGAATCTCACTTTAATGAAATTTTTACTTGAAGTTTAATTCTAATATTGAGATGAAGAACTACGATAATGATCTTCCTAACATGTTCGTTAAGAAAAAAATAGGCTCTCTAAATTTACAAAAGATCTATTGGAATTAATTGTGATACAGCCAACCATATAAATGCGAATTAACAATTGTTATAATTTTTATAATAAAAATAATTTTTTTATTGATATTCCTACGCTGTCGAGTGCACGAATTGCTTTTAGTTTTAGATAAAGTATTATTGGTTACGACGATATATCACGATATGTGCTCTCAGCTTATTCTATCTTGATATGGAAAAGTCGATTTGTAGGCAATCAACGTCGTAATACAATACCCTTAATACTCGTTCCTGGCCAGAACCGATGACCGCTCGTTATTTTTAGTTAGATTGTTCGCAAGGCATTTCAGCAGGCCACGTATTCGATACACGACCTTTGAGTCCGGCTAAAGTTCAGGCTGCCAACGCTGCCGAAGTTGTGCTGCTCTGCCAGGGAGAAATGTTGACTCGGCGCAATGCAACGAAACCATTAACTATTAAAAGGATCCGTAATGAAAACTTCCGTTGTCTGTAATTGTTTGTTTATCCTACGGATCTGTTATACATGCATTTATTCATTAATGCATGTCCATTGAAAGAATAAAGTTTTGTAACTTCATGATATCTTACGTCATAAGTTTACGACATGTAAAAGCGTTATGACGTTATTTAAAGTTATTTTTATTACGTATCACGCGTGATTAGTTTAACTATCGAAAATTGGAGAAAACATCTTGCATAACGTTTGTTAACAGCTCGTTTTCGAATATCGGCGGTAATAAATCTGTTTATCTAAATTACCTAAATTATTCTAGAAAATGTCTTGATTGGTAGTATCCATCAAGGTACTCCATTAAATTCACTATCCTCGGCAAACAAAATGCGCAACCGTGTCAATTACAGAACGTAAACGTGCCAAAGTAATTAAACTGACATCGTAGTACTGATCTAGATTTATAATTGCAATTAAATTTAGCCCTCCTTGCCTTAAGAAGCAGAAGCGCTTAGTAGGTACTACATAACCAATAGCGCAATTATCGTTAATTGCGATCTCCAATCACGGACGAAGCTTATTTTAGAACTGCAGTACGATGACTCGAATCACATGGGTGGATCTGGCACCACTCATTTGTTTAGTACAACTTTTAAGATTTAGTCGCAAAAAGAAAATGATCGATGCTTTGAGACCTTTGAGTGAATATTTCTTTTTTCATTCCTTTTTGACACTTTTTTAAATATTAATCTAGCTGATCAAAAACTGATATTGTCGCTAAACTTATTATTTAAATTTTTTCCGTATAAAACATAAGTTGAATACATTTTTTGTTTGTAACTTTGACTATTTTGTTAAATGGTTTTTGTAATTTTTATTGAATTTGATTGAATATTATTATTACTTTTCGTTTTGAGATGCTTTAGTATATTACGTAGGAATATATTTATCTAAATTTTAATGTCTCTCCAACAATCATTTATTAGCACAATTTAAAACAAATATTATTTCAACTCATACGCAAAATTTGCACGTTTGCTTTACGTTAACAAGAATAAAAGGCATTTATTTTTTTGTATTTTAAATAAGAAATTTAATATACGAGAATTTTGTATAAGACAAGCGATGGATTGATGCTGCTTACGATTAGTTGTACGATTAATATTTTTCTAATATTCTCTTAATAATTAACGATTTATTCTTCATTTAATGTTAACAAATTTTGAGCTTATACTTTAAATTGTAAATTTAAATAACTTTATTTTAACAATTAATATTTAGATATGAAGAAGGAACGAGGAATTTTCCATACTTAAAGTAACATAATAAATTCTACTCTAGAACAAGTAATTAGCTTACATCATACATGCGTTTTTTCGATTCTTGTACAAATTTGGATAGTCGCAATAAGAGATATATTTTCCCCCGTATGCAATTTATTTCACGATGTCTCTCGATGACAACACAACAACATGGTTTACGATGTACTTTCACGTTCCGTGTGACCTACCATAGATTTGGAACTCGACCGCAAACTCATTAGTATCCGTCACGGGGTGGACGTTGCTCTATCTACGTCCGGCGAATCTCCATAATTTTCTGCACGCCTCCTTCGGTTCGCCGTTGCCACGAGGAAAACTTCGATCGCTCGTCATAAGAAAAAGAGAGGAATGTCCGGTATTTACCAGTCAGTCTATGATCTCTCGAGCGGATTGATCCCTCTAATTTTCCGATGTCACCTGATGGCGCTCGCCAGGGTAGAATGGATGTGTACAATCGTGCAATTATTACACAGTTGTAAAGATCGCGGTACCTTCGTTGCCTTCAAGGTATTATCTCCAATTACGTAGTGCTCGCGGTTTTAATATATCTCGTGCAGTATACAATGCAATGCAATATATCTATACGTATATCGAGTTCCACGCTTGTTAACACGCGGTTAACGGTCGAATTGCTAAAAAGGGTTAACGCTCTGCCGATCGTCGCGTTTTAAGACCGTTTGCGCGCTCCTTAAATATCATCACTCTGGAGCGGGGAAACAGAGAGAGAGAGAAGCTGGGGCTCGTAAGAAACTCTGACGACCTGCTCTCGCGGCCCGAAGCCGATCAAGGCGGTCTACCTTGAACAGGATTCCTGGTCGTTCGTAAGTTTCACTAACAAAGAGTCACGAGACTCGTGAGGATAATAGCCGGATATACACGTATTTTCTCTCGCTAACGCGGATAATGCCGTATACATGCCACTTATTATAATTTTGCGAGTTCTGATAGTTTTTCCTACGGGAGGAATAAATACGGAAAATAATACATGTTATTTCCCGTCTGTATTTCTTATTCTGTTTTTAACTGTGCACTTTCTCCAATGCTGATATTATAACAGCTTTTGAAACGGATTCGATATCATTAGCGTTATTATTTTTGCAAGTTCCAAGTAATACTATATATGCGACAGAACTTTTCCTTCTAAGATGAATGGCATATTCTGTTGCAATTTATTGTTTCCCCGAACTTATTAGTTTCTAATATTCGATAAACATAAATTTAATCTAAACCATAAATTTTATCTGAAATGCGGAGTAATTCCTTTTTAACCAAAAAATTTAGAAATGTATAAAATTAATGATATTTTTTAAATTGATTTTAGGTATTTTAGGTAGGTTGACTATTAAATGAATATTAGGTTTAAACAATTTTAAAACTAATTATATATAATTTATATATAATTTATATATAATTAATTACATATAATTAGTATAACATATATGTATATGTATATATAATCTCTTACTTAAAATATATTGTTTTGTATTTTACCTATCTCAGTTAAAT
The DNA here is from genome assembly GCF_000956235.1 of Wasmannia auropunctata. Taxonomy (NCBI): domain Eukaryota; kingdom Metazoa; phylum Arthropoda; class Insecta; order Hymenoptera; family Formicidae; genus Wasmannia; species Wasmannia auropunctata. Next base: position 36,537 of record NW_012027539.1, read on the forward strand.
TATTCTATAAAATTTTATTTACAATTAGTTTTGAATGCATTTTGATAAATTTTTATTATTTTTTAAGTAGAACTAGTTTCAATATTGATAATTTTTTATTGTAGTTATATTAATTATTATGCATACTTATATTTTTGCTTTAAACGCCATTTTTAATCAGGAGACGCGGTAGCGGCTCCCGCCAAGTATATTTTTTTTTTCATATAGAGACGCTACAGTGTATCCTTTACCGGACGGATAACGTTTCTGTAGGAATAAATTATTATATCTTTTAATTATATGGATAAAAATAAAAATTATCGATAAATATTTTGTGAATAATATTTACTGATTTACTGAATTTACAAGAGTTTTTCGTACGAGATATGTAACCTTGACCCATATTTCAGTCAAGCATTTCGGGTGAGCGTGAACAATGCGATCTTGTGCAATTTGAGATTGGATCACGCTCCCAAACTTGCTAATTGGTTTCTGTCTTATGACATGCATCAGCCGATTGTTCTTGACCGAAGTTCGTAAAGTCTCACACGTAAACACTCTTGAGAGGACAAGAAATTTATGACGATGAGAGCATATTTATTTGAAAATTCCGATAAAGTCGTTTAATTTAGAGAAAAAGAAATTTATTTTATTATTAATAATTTAGGAAGTATAAGAAACAATATAAAATCACGCGCGTAAAATTAAGTGGAATTAAGGCGATGCTGGAAGGTAGAAATTACCGACACATTACAGTTTAGTAAATTTTTCTGAATTGGCTGAACGGAATTGAAAATCCTTTTACAGTGTTGAAATAGACATGAAATTGTGGTGTTAGACGGTCGAATTTGTAGTAAAATCGGAAAAAAATTAAATATTACATTTTTTTGGGTCGTACAGCTGACACCTAACCATAACCTGACATAAACATTTCATTAGTGTAAAAGTTCTATAGTTCATATGTACAAAATGCTTACGTCTAACACCACAGATTACATGAACGAATAATACAAAGCCTTTTGAGCTACGATTGAAAGCGTAGAAAAAAAGATATCCACTGAACTGCAATTTGTGGCAATTCGTATGCTTAGCTCAGCTAAAGACAGCAAAAATTGCGTCTAGCAGTAAGTGCCAGATTTTGCAACAGATGGCACTTTAATAAGTTAGATAAGGACATTGCACGTGTTTGAGTGAGACAAAAGAGATTGTAAGAAATTCATTTAGAGATATCACTAACACCGAAAAGTCTGTTTTATCGATCTCGTGCAAATTTTTCCGACCTTCCGGCATCGCCTTAATATTTCTAAACTTATTAATCTCGAATACAAATGAAAAATTAATGAGAGAAATCAATGCAAGGTAGAAAATGAGTTAATCAAGTAGCAAAGGAAGTTGATCAAGCAGCAAACATACTCTTGTACTAGAAGAATTCAAGATGAAACTCCACGGGAGTATTCCCGACAATTACGATCGGCCAGAACGTTCATAATAATTCGCTCGCTCGATTAAACGCGAACGTATCACTCGCGGTGATCTCCTGACTATTTGAAACAGTTAAACGCCGCGTTTCCGCCACGATGCGTTCGATGCTCCCAGGCGGATTGTTTAATTACTTTCACCGATCCGTCTTTTATCTCGCATCAGTGAGAATTCAGCTACCCGGCTACCGCTGGTATAGTAGCTCGAGAGAACAGCGCGGCGAAGGAAACGGCACGAATTACGAGAAATCACACGCATGAATGAACACAAAAAGGAGCAGCGACGATGTCTCGGTCTCGAGTATTTTGATCCGCGGTCCCTGAGAGCGGATCGGAGTTCGTCGATTACGGAGTGCGCGTCCACTTTACGAAGTCGATTGCGACTCGATTGCGACTATTGCTGCAAGTGCAGCGACTGAATTGCGAAGTGGGCCCACGGGTGCGGTAGGCATTTTTACGGCATATAATGCGGCAATTAATGCTTCCGCACTCCTTAGGAAGAATTCCAACCGCGATAACAGACCGGATTTTGTCGGCGATTACATCTCGGGCGCGCTCGGCTATCATTTTTCTCGGTCGGAGTCGGAGGAGAAAAAAAATGATACGGGACGCGTTAATCGCGTACCCAGTGCGTTCGCGCGTAACGCGAAACGCATTCGCAGGCATTAATAAATGATGAATGCAGAACCGTGCTCGGAACTAATTAAGTTTCATATATCAATACTACGCAACCCAATGTGTTCCTGGGAGAGATTTGGAGCGGAAAGAAGAAAATACTTCGAGAGATATCCATCCTTTTACTCTCCTAAGTCAAGAATGAATAATAATTGTTATAAATTCCAAGTAATCCTATTGACATACTTTTCATAGCATTAGGCTTGTATGCTATTTTCTGATTATCACATAAAATATCATAAGTGTAATATTATTAATAATATAAATAATTTAAAAACATATTAATAATATAAAAATTAAAATATTTAATTAAAGAGATTATATTATTAGACTTGTTTTAAATAAAGCTATTAATAAATGTTATTTCATTAAAATTCTTATCTATATAGTAAATATTATTTAATTAAAGAGATTATATATTTTTAGACTTGTTTTAAATAAACCTACTAATAAATGTTATTTAATTAATACTCTTATCTATACATATAGTAAATATTACTTAATTAAAGAAATTATATTTTTTAGATTTGTTTTAAATAAAAGCTCCTAATAAATGTTATATACCTAAAACATTAATACTAAACATAAAAAAATATCCAAAAAATTCCGATTACGATCAAGCTTTATCAATAATAAATTTTTCACTATAAAGACAATTTTATTTCAATATATTTAGAACTAGCTTTTAAGACACTTCAATCATTTTGCATTTACGATACCGTAGATATAAAATGTAAACTAAATTGAAACACCAAAGTGTTTCGAAATATAGTCCTCAATATATAGACTAAAAAGCTTTTCAACGAAAAATATAGGTATAAAGATAATAATGAAAGAAAAATAATAATGTTCAAATATGAATAATAACGAGAAGAGTAGAAAATATAAGGTATACAAATGTTCTTCGCATATACGTCTTACTTCTTGTCTATGATTACGAAAATTGTCGATTCTAATTACAGCACATTGATTACTCACAATCCACATGCATCTCTCAACATAGCTGCAGAAGATTTCTCGTTTCATTGGTTATGCGCAGTCTTAATCAACATACAGCTCTCAACAGAGCAGCAGAAGATTTTCCATCTCTATCCGTAAGAAGGAAGTAGCATGCGACAGATACCGTAGTCACGATCTGTTGCTGAATCCCGTTCGCACTCGTTCCGCCATCGATCAACGGGCGGAACGATTTCCCGATCGCGCTTAATAACGCTACGATTACGCGATCCGCTCATCCGTGTGCGAGGCATTCTTCGCGAGCGTGCTTCAATCGGAAGGAGACACGCGTCGCGAAATCGCAAAAAAAGATTCGCAAAGAGTTCAAGAGAGTGAGGAAACGGCGAAAGTTCTGAATCTAGCGGAAAGGGAAAGGCGAAAAGTCATATATATATATATATATGTGTGTGTGTGTGTGTGTGTGTGTGTGTGTGTGTGTGTGTGTGTGTGTGCGCGTGCGTGTGTGTAAAAGTCGGCTGTCCGATAAGCACTAATTACATATAAACGATAATAATTAGACATGTTTCTCGTATATCGCGCTAACTCGGCGTTGTCCGCGAGACTCGAAAGCGTCACTTTCTTATTATCTCGGCCGAAACGATTATCCATCGCGAGAAACGGATGCTTAATCCTCGCACTTGATACGAATTGCAAAAAAATGACGCCACGGTGTCATGATTTCGGCGTCGACTCAGCTTTAAATGTCGGTGATGGCGTAACGTGGACACTTGGATGTATCATGTGGATACTTGCATTCCCGGGCTCGCAATTATACGTCGTTAACCTCAATGAATAGATAATTAGCTAATTTACGGTCCTTACGAGAGACGCCATAAACTACGCGTTCCTTCCGCAATTGTGATAATCACCAGTGGCGAGCGACAGAATGAATCAAATTAAAATATTACTCTTGTGCGGCTGAAAGTATTCGTTGCGAATTTGTACGTTTATGGCAAGAGACCTTTTGCAGCGAAAATTTCTCGATTTGTGAAAGCATTAAACTGCTACTGAAAACCGATGCAGCATCGATTAAAATAGTGCAATTCAGCTTATCGACATTATATACTTCATTTACGTTATTCATTTACATTCTTTACTACACTATAATTAAAATTTAACTGAAATACAATCTAGGTCAGTTTTATCTTCACGTTTGCAATTACGTAGTAAATTAAAAAATTAAATTAACAATTTTCTAAAATAAGAAATAATGCCAGTTAAAAACGAAAATCGGAGAAGTGATACGTGTCGTTGAATTTTTCCTCACTTTGATATATAACACAATTAAAGACGCGAAAGTTCATTATTTCTTCAAACAGAGTCTGAAAATTTATGGATTTGCGAGTAGGAAATTGATATAATCTCCTTTTCATACAAATGTACTCATTATAAACAATCATATGAGGCGCGATTTTTAATTAGTCGCACTACCGAAGCCGCATCACACAATTTCTCAGATTGCTCGGCCTGGCATTTCATTTCTCTGTGCACGCGTATATTTAAGTTGGCTGTTACGACCGAATGATCAACCACACGGAGCGAGTAACGGGTTGTGTCCATCAATCACATATAATACACTCGACGGTGCAAAGAAGTCGGATATCAAATCCCAACGAAGTTGCAATTAACACAATTTGATTCAACTCATCGTTGTTGCGTATATTGAGCAATTGAAGCCAGAAACTTTCAAACGTCAAATTAAAAAGTTACAAAATTATTTACAATTAAGAAATACATAAAGACGAAATAAACAATATTGACGTAATAGTGTAATTATTATTTAAATAAGATATGAATTTATTGTTGCATTAATCCAACTAGTCAATCAATTTCGCTAATTTTAAGATAGTTAATTTATCTACTAAAATATAAACCTTTCTAACTGAAAGAAAAAATTACTTAAAATTGTTCAGAAAATCAATAATGTAATAATATATTGCCAAATGTTAAGGTAGTACACTCGCGACAATACCATCCAAAAGTTAGGTCTCATCACGCGCTCGGTGGCGATATTCCCATTGCCGCCAGTGAGAACAAACATTTGGTTGTGCCTATCCATTGACCGCACGCACACGCAGATAAAACTAATTCAGACAGACGCAGACTAACG
>NW_012027539.1:41794-42584 GCF_000956235.1 Wasmannia auropunctata
GAGAGAGAGAGAGAGAGAGAGAGAGAGAGATCGGCATTTCAATTTGTATTTGTACGATATGCAAAGATGGACGTTCATCTGTGTATCATCGAGTGAGTGATTTTTAGTGAATTACCGTAGAGATTTCTTTTACGAATATTTGCACTATTCTGCTGCCGATGAATCATTGTCAAAATTTATCGCATTATCTGTTTTCGCAACCGCACAAAAATTGTTTGTTAAATCTTACGTTTTATCTGTGGCTTTATTTTTGTCTCGCATCGTATTCATTTTACACTTCCTTTTCATTTAACCTTCAAATGGTATACTTCTTTCGAGCACCCACTAATAGAACAATGGTGCGAATTTGGATTTGACATAAATTTAAATTGTACATCTTTCTTGAGGATAAAAACAGAAATGCTTTGAAAACCCCACTTTTTGGAGATAAAATTTTCTCACAAATTCAAGGGTATTACTCAATTTAATGGAAAAACTATTTAACAAGTGAAAATTAATTATAAATAAGTTACCGTTTTGAAAAACGTCACTTTTTTGAAGAAAAGCTGCCATTTTTTGTTATTTCATGAAATGAAGTGAAATTTGCGTGATTCTTTAATTAAAATGATGTACTTTAATAAAAGATTATTGTTGTTGCAGAAATAGAAAGTAAAATATTTTTCCATCTAACCAGAAGTTGGGATATTTTTTGTTCATTTAATAGTAATTTGAATCTTTCTAATAAATTTTTTTAAAAATAATTTCAATGAAAATTAGGTATTTTAAGAACAAATCTTGCCAATTTATAAAG
>NW_012027539.1:42604-44626 GCF_000956235.1 Wasmannia auropunctata
GTGCTCTTCCGATCTTTTAAAATTATATTATAAAGTACTGTTTATATTATTATGAAAGTTAAGACAGAGAATACAGATGGAATAAGATTATACATACAAATGTTTTATTTGTTATTATAATGTAAAAAAAGGGAACATATTACAATGTTTATAACGTAATGTAAAAAAAAGGAACATTACAATGTTTATAAATGTATAAAACGCTAAAAGTAGGCACCGTGTCTGGCATACACTATTTGAATACAAGTGCGAATATGCACCACAACGAACTTGCGAAGTTAATATTTCGTTAATCTATACGAAATTGAAGCTGTACATGTTTGTATCTGTCACTTGTTACCAGACATATTTAGTGGGGATTAGCCGCGATAAATGTTAATTCTGTGCAAATGCCAGCAATTCGAAAATTTTCGCGGTGCGAATTCACACTCTTGTACCATTTGAAAGTTAAATATACTTTTATTACAATATATCAGTTCCATTAATATTAAATTATACGGCGTGATACGTGAAAATTTAACCGCACAGCAATAAATCGTATTCTTTTACATTTCTTTTATAAGTCTTTTTTTTATGAGAAATGAACGATATTAAAATGCTTTGATAATTTACATAAGAAAAAATTGCATAACGGACTACAAACGTAATTCTTGTTCATCGATTTTGCATACTTTCATGGAGAGTATCCGGGATTTCGTAATATGTATAGTAAGACAGGGAAGGCTTAAACAAGTGATTCAATGTTTGCGACTTTAAGATACTGTTCCTTACCGTGTCTTTTATGCTGAGTACAGACAGGATAATAATGATGCTTGTAATAATTATGCATCCCCGAGATATCTCCTTTTATTTTAATCCGTTTTAGCTAAATTTATCTTGCTTATCTGTGATTTCGCAATTCACGTATTTAGGTATGGAGTAACAAAAATATAACTCGAATAACAGCAGTATATCTCTTAAAAAAGTTGTTGGCAGGTGATAAAATATTTTTTACTTTCTGATTAGAGTAAGTACGCTGCCTGTTAAATTATTTTTGCATTTTGGATTAAATATTATACTACTAATAAATATACTTGAATATTTGTTTATATTTATTGATTAATAACAATTATAGTTTATTTTCTTTCTATTGAAACTTTTACACGGTTTTCTTTATGGCCTCTTAATTATATCCGATGTTGAAAAGCTCATATTATGTAATATCATTACATGATGTTTGTAGACGTTAATTGCGGAAAAAAATGTGATAAAAATTCATGTTAGTCTTTTGTTAAAATTCTTAGTACATAGCCATATTTAACGCTCATAATGAATTTTTTTAAAAGTTTTTTAGAAACAACTTATTTTTAGTTAGACATATGCAACGCTTCAACATGACATCTCTCTTTCTTCACGAGAAGGATTTCTGAAATATGACAGTTCGTGAGACCCCGAATCTCGGGGCTCATCGATCGTCGCGATCGAACGCGGATGCCTGTTTCGAGAAGCTCTTGAATAATTCATGCACGACCGTTCGTCCTCGTCGGTCAGTCTGGCGCGACCGTAATCCCTTCTTCCTTCTGTAAGCACAATGTCTGAAATTCCGTACAAAAAAAAAACGCGTTCGATGATTGAGATGTTATGCAGTATCTTTTTGCGCTTCTCACGTTACATATTTTTCGAGCAAGATAGAGCAGAGATCGGTAAAGGTCATAGACAAAGTTGACGTCACGATATGTTACGAGACTACTAGACTCGTACATTGGTCTCAGACTTTCATTTTTTTATGTACAATCCGAAATTGCGAAGTTTCCTGTTCATACATAAACGTACTGTAATGACATGTGAAGATTAATGACAGGAGATTTTGCGATATGATATAACTATAAACTGTGTGTATATACTACAGGGTGATTTTTTTAACTTGAAACTTTCAAATATCTCAAAAAATAAGCACACTAGGAAAAAATGTTTCAGACAAAAGTTGTAGGGTTTCGAGGGGGACATAAGATAATAACATTGGTTTTGCCCTGAGTGGTGTCG
>NW_012027539.1:44646-62154 GCF_000956235.1 Wasmannia auropunctata
CAATAGATGCTGAAGACGCAGGACAAAATAGTAAATTTGAAAAGAAATCGAAGAATCCTTTTGGTAGTTTAGTGGATTTTTCGGTTTTTATCTCCTTGATTTTCCACTGGATTTTCAAGAATGAAAATCCTTTAATAGCATTTTCTTGCAACATCGTTTTCGGAAAAAATTCATCATTTTTAATTTTGAAAGCCATTACGTCTAGAAGATATTCAGGCTAATTATTAGATATCCATTCTTCGGCGATATCTTCTTGTTCGGTACTCAGATATTGCCTATTATATTTCGGATCCATCATGTGTGCTAATAGATGAACCGGTGTGATCGCTTGATTGAACCGTTTTTGAAAAAAACTTTTATATGATTCTAAAATTTCATCGTTTATTAAATTAGACCATACTTCGACTGCTTTCGATATAGATGTCAATTCACGCTGTAGTACGTGTAATGCTGAAACAACTATCGATAGTTGTATTTCTAAGTAAGTATACCGCTTTGTTATAAATACCTCTATGAAGTTGGCCCCACTTTTTTAAAATTTGAAAAAAATAATCAGAGTTCCGGTTGTCCCTCGAAGAGTTCTAGAGTTCTCTATCGATTTTAGAAAAAGTTCCGTTGATTAAAACGATGAAAACATTTGAAGACATGTGGGGGGGGGGGCAACTTCACATTTCTGTAACTTTAAAAGGTCATAACTCTCTTGTTTTTTATTTTAGCCAATTTGATCATAAGGGTTATTGATAGAACTCTTTGGGGGACTATCAGAACTCTCAAGAAATTGCCGGAATTCCAAAAAAATTTGTTGAAAATTTTCGAAATCATATCAGCCGAAAAATTTTTTCGGAAATTCGACAATTCGACATTTCTTAAGAGTTCTGACAGCCCCCTGAAGAGTTATAACGATTATCCTTAATGGTCGACGCTGACAAATCGAAAACTAAAAAGTTTTAGCGCTCCGAAGGTACCGCGTTCGAAATTGTCTAAGTCCATAATAAAGGAAGAACATTTTTTTCGATGTTCTGATCGTAATTCTGATAGCCTATCAAAGAATTTTAACGATTACTTTTAAGACTGGAACGACGTCGTTGTTTTACTAACGATTTGTGCATATTGTATGCGTGCAATATTGATGTAGTGCAGCGATGTTTATTATCACATCAATATCGCACGCACACATCGTAACAAATTTTCAAGCATATATGTATTTTTTATTAGGCATCCAAACCTAATTCTATGAACTCAACATTGTTTGTACATGTAATTCGCAGCTTACGTTGGTATTATTTTGTACCAACAAACTGCCAAATTTTTTTACGAAGAAAATATTGGTACACGTTGGCAGCTATGTACAAATTTTTTTTGTTTTTGGCATAACTTTTATCAGCCTGAGCTACATTAATGCCTATATTTTAATCGTAGAGAATGATTATTAAATCTGTTGTCTTTAAGTATGTTTATTTTGTGATGAAAAATAATCACGTTCGGAAGATAATACAGACGACTTTAGGATCGCCTTAACAATCGATACGAACGATCGCTAGCAGCTTATCCCTTCCACGTGTAGCCTATCCCTTCTACTGTCAGATTATTTCCTCTGCATGCGACTAACGCACTGCAAGATATAGCTGCTCGTGAATCTCAAATTCTCAGATTTCAACGTGGCTGCGTTCCATTGTCTTTTGCCGCTTGCTCAGTACCGTATGCTTCACAAAGTGAACATAGAGAGCAAAAAATATAATATTGATATAATTATTTTCTTATTGTGACCAGTTATTTTTTAGCTTTAATTTACTTACTTTTAGTTACAAGACTTCTACGATATACAGGGTGTTCCAAAAAAGCCGTATGTCCTTTCACTGACAGATTCTGGGGAGGATTCTAAAACGAAAACTCTTATACGAAAATGTCGAGATTATAATACTTTTCAAATTGTAAACAATTAAAGTTCTCCAATTGTGGCGTCTGAAATTCGCGCACTCAGGCATGGTACATTGCGCGCGCAATTGCGGGGTACCCTTGTCCATTGATTTACATTTAAATATTGACATAATTGATACGTTTATCGCAAAAATATCTAACTGCTGAAATTGAGTTTCTTATTTTAAAGCATTCATGATTTTATAAGTTAATAATGCTTTAAGTTTGAAAACCGAATTTTGGCAGTTAGGTTACTTTTGCGATAATCGTCGCAATTTTTCATACAATGATAAAGAGATCGCTTTTAAGCTTTATCTCATTTATTTGTGGTTGTTTTTAATGTTAGTATAATATCACGGAATATGAATAAATAAAAATAAAAGAAATAGTATTAATTGGTATTAATGGTGTTCACGATTTTTCTTCACAACAGATTGCCATAAGTAATTAATAAATAACATATCGCAGTATTCATTATATATATAACGAATCTTATACGTATCTCTTACTTATCCTGTAAATCTCATTATTTTTTAAATTAATACCATTTCTTTTATCTTACTTTTAATCATTTATATTCCGTAATATTATACTGATATTAAAAACAATCACAAATAAACGAGACAAAGCTTAAAAGCGATCTCTTTGTCATTGTATGAAAAATTGAGACGCTTACAGCAAAAGTAACCTACCTGTCAAAATTCAGTTTTCAAACTTAAAGTGTTGTTAACTTATAAAATCATTAATATTTTTAAATAAGAAACTCAATTTTGATAACTAGATATTTTTGCGATAAGCGCATCAATCATGTCAATATTTAAATGTGAGTCTATGGACAAGGACACCCTGCAATCGCGCGCGCGATGTACCATGCCTGAGCGCGCAAATTTCAGACGCCGTAATAGGATAACTTTAATTGTTTAATTTGAAAAATATTATAGCCTCGACATTTTTGTATAAGAGTTTTCATCTTAGAATGCTCTCCAGAATCTGTCAGTGAAAGGACTTACGACTTTTTTGGGACACCCTCTTATAGTCTTCTTTATAAGATCTATTATTCGGTGTAGCTCCGAAGTAAAAACGACGAAACAATAAAAATTTGAAGCTTCTTAAAATTGTATTTCTTTAATTTTTGACTTTGATTAATTAAAATTTTTTTAAATATGTATGACAAAGAGAAATTCCGAGATATTTTACTAAAGAGTATAGACAACGAAGGAAAAGTTTTCCCTCCATCTCATACTATCTAGAATTTAATATCTGAGACGCTTGCAAAGAATGAATTGAATATTAGTCCAAAACTTATTAAACTATTTATATTATTTTAAAAAATAGAAGCGGTTGTACAGCGCCGTATTAGAAGCGTTTTCTATTAAGAAAGGTAATATTTCATGTAATGACTCAAAAAATTCTACGTATGATTCAGTATTAAGTAATATTAGTATCTCCGATAATATAAAGAAATTTAAACTAATAATTTCTGCGGAGAAGTGGATAGAAATAAAGTCTATCAATCAAAAATACGGTCATAAGGGACGATATAGCATATTACCACCAGGCAAATGGACACATATTTTTGAAAGAAAAAATATGGCAACAACTTAAGTTACCATGCGCATTTACATTTAAACGTGCAAAAATATTTAATAATAATGATGCCAAATGTTATGCTTTAAGGCCATTTGCAAAGAATGTGATGTGCAGCTTACAGGCATTCTGTCTAACAAGCCTGCAAAGACGAGCGATGCAATCTTTAATTGCACATTAATTGGCTTTTCTGAGGAAATTATTCATAAGAAAAAAAGGCAATTAAAATTTTCACTGCGTGAGAAAATTGCTGTTGAGTTATTAGATACAAATAAAGATGGCGTATGAAGAAGCCAAAAAATTAATGGCATTTGGTGATAATGTTCCACTAATGTTATACGACGCAACAGTTTTACGTTAACTAAAACAAGCTGAGTTGGACGTTTACAATTGGAAAGCAGTGATCCTATTCAAAATATTTAAAACGCAAAATATGTTACATTCTCCGGGATTATCCATAATATAGGAATAGATCCATTCTATTGTATGTATTGGAATCAAGAACAACTGCTGACATACAAAAAGTCGCATAAGCAAAATGTCAATTGCTTTTTAACTATAGATGCTACTGGAGGAATAGGGAAAAAAATACGCCTTTCCGAAGGCCAAAAATCTGCCCATTTGTTTTTATATGAATGTGTATGCGTTTTCAACTGTGGCAATTTTCCTGTCTTTCAGATGGTATCTGCGAAGCAAGATGCATCTATAATAAGCTATTTCCTTTCGGAAATTATAAGAGTGGTGCTCCAATACCAAGGATTATAATTATATTACATCAGATTTTAGGAAAGCACTTTTAATTGCTGTTGCGCGTGTATTTTTAGGTTGCATGAATCTGAATCATTATATGCAGATTTGTTATAATAATATTATTAATTATAATAATAATAATAACAATAATAATAATTTCAAGAGTTTCGATAGTTTCATTCTATCGTGTTTTATAAGATTAGATGTTAATCATTTTATAGCGAAGGTAGAATTGTCTGAAAGGAAAGGGAAAGAAAAAAGTTAAACAATTTTTTGTAAGGTGCCTAGGGAGAGTTTATCAAATGGATGACTTTAATGAAATAAATGATTTTCTAAAATCACTGTTAGTTGTAGCGCTAAGCGAAGAAATAGGCTCAGATGAAAATAATACTTTATTACAATCCCAAGTACATATTACGAAGCTAATTAATGCTATTAAAGGCATAATAATTGAGAAACTAGAAAAAACAATGATTATGATGATTATGATGAAGTTATTGCAGGAGAGCGGAAAATTTGGGCTGAAAACATTTATATAAGTTCAAGAAATTGCTAATAAATAAAAAAATGGTGATATTGTAAATGCATATAATGTCGAAGCTGCAGAAAAAATAAAAAATCTCATGCATTACTTACCTCTATGGACGGGCATAATGAAATCTTACTTTAAGTGTGATTCGATAATTGCAACATTGTCTTTTGTTGAAGCTGAATTTGATCAATTAAAAACCAGAGTATTTAAAAACGAGCTACCAATACGAATAGGTAAATTTATTGTGTGTCATTTGGAATATCTTGATGGTAGACTTAGATTAACGTTTAGTGCTTCAAATCAAGGAATGATTGCATATGAAGATACTTCAAATTCGCAAAATGCATCTGAAGAGAAATGTATAAGTTATCCACAAGACGACTTGCAAAGATCATTAATTGAAGTGGAAAATTGGCGTTGTAAAATAAAAAATAAAACGTTAGCAAGTAACCAATCTCAGAAATTTTACTTATTTAACACAATGCCCCGATTGGGATTTTGTTAATAAAACTGTAGGCGTTCAACTTTTGAAAAATGGTAATTTGTGCAAAGCAACTACAATTAATAGAGAGCAAATTGTGCAAATTTGAAAAACAGAATCAAAATTGTGCGCGAAACTTGCGCACAATTTTGATTCTGTTTTTCAAATTAGCGCAAGTGGAATAGCTATGCACAATAATTATAATACTGTTATAGAAACGTTACATCGAACGAATCCATTTATAAAACTTATAGATATATTAAAGCGTGGAAAGATCACAGTAAGTGATTATTGTGCAAGAGCAACAATTTTATATGATATACCGATATTTTCAAAAAAATCATACTCGCAACATATCATCTTTAAACGCGAACTGTAATGCAGTACACCTTGCAGAATATAATTTTCATAATATGTCAAGTTACACAACTACGTATGAGTATCTTGATTGCGGCCATACTGATAGTAGAACGTCTCCAATATGTAATATAAATGTTGATGAAATTTTAAGGAATGATCTACAGAATATCCAAAAAGTCATTGATGATGACATTATTACGAAACGAATGATTGTCTGTAACAATTGCAAGAAAACTGTTAGTTGTAATATTATGTATGATCCTTACTTGATTTTTAATACAAGTATATTAACGGATTTTAACTATATAAATACAATTGACGTCCAACCACCTCAATACATACTCGGTGCTTTAACCAAAAGCATTATTGCTAATGGTAATACATATTATTTGGTAAGCATCGTGCCTTACATCAAATATGGTAGTGGTAATGACAATGGACATTACATTGCATATACATATATAGGCTCCTATTGATAAAAATATGATGATATGGTATCAAAAAGATCGATTGCAACAGCGAATCAGGAAGTATGTCCTCATGTAATGTTTTATATAAAGACACATAAAACATAATAAGGACATTTGCGAAACTTTTGTAAAATATTAACATGAGTTTATATTGCCATTATTAGCACACTTCAAAGAAATTTTTTTAAATATTTTATTGAGATTTAAAAAAGAACGCTTTATGTTTTTAATTATTAAACGTTTACATATAAAAAAGTTACATTCTTTGTCGATATATTTTCTTTTATCAGTTTTTACGCGTAATATCGAAATTTTTATTTATAAGTTTACTTTTATGGTATAGTACACATACATACGCGCGCGCGCACACACGCACGCACACACACACACGCACGCACACACACACACACACACTTGAGGGGGCTGCCAGAACCCATGTCAGAACGCTGGATTTCTTAACAAATTTTTTTAGCTCTATGGACTTGAAAATTTCGAACGCGGTACACCTTCGGAGCGCTAGAACTTTTTAGTTTTTAATTTGTCAGCATCGACCATTAAGGATATTTGTTAGAATTTTTCGGGAGGTTGTTAGAACTCGTGTCAGAACGCCGGATTTCTTAAAAAAATTTTTTAGCTCCGTATACTTAGAAAATTTCGAACGCGGTACCTTCGGAGCGCTAGAACTTTTTAATTTTTAATTTCTCAGAGTCGATTATTAAGGATAATCGTTAGAACTCTTCGGGGTGATGTTAGAACTCTTAAAGAATTGTTGGTTTTCCGAAAAATTTTTCGGTTGATATGGACTCGAAAATTTTCAAAAAATTTTTTTGAAGTTCCGGCAATTTCTTGAGAGTTCTGATAGCCCCCCAAAGAGTTTTTATTAATAACCCTTATGATCAAAATTGCTAAAATGAAAAACAAAAGAGTTATGATCTTTTAAAGTTACAGAAATGTGAAGTTGGCCTCACCCCCTATGTCTTCAAATGGTGTTTTCATCGTTTTAATTAAAGGAACTCTTTCTAAAATCGATAAAGAACTGTAGGACTCTTTGGGGGACAACTAAATCTCTGATTATTTTTTTTAATTTTAAAAAAGTGTGGGCAACTTTACAGAGATTAGGTTTAAAATGTTTACAATTGAATCATCAAACTGATCAGCTTGCTCTAGAGCAATTTCCCTGTATTTATGATAATTTGCGACGAAAGTCCTGATGCATTCTGGATGCAAATTCCATCTTGTTTCGTTAGGAATTTGTGGCATAAGACCATCTTTTTCTTTGAGTCATCCATGTGCTTGGTGCACATTTCGAAAATATTTTTGAATTTTTATAATTTGTTTTAATATGGTCTCAGGCGTTACATCTTGTTCTACTAAATTTAAAAGATGCGCTGAGCATCCGTACGCAATTAACTTTGTTTTTTTTTTAATTTGCCATATTTTCATCTTTTTTTATTATCCGTAACCACGGCGAAAACCTTTGCGTCATACTTCTTTTCGCATTCTTTTATAGTAGCTTTTACAACCTCAACGCATTTTTTTGCAGTTTTTTTTCTGCGATACAGAATCGTAAGCATCAAACAGAAAACTTTCAGTGCCCGTATGCAAACTTATTGCCTGGATGGGATTGTTACGAACATTCGACCAACCATCTATCGTGAGAATTAAACTTTTCGATTTTAATTTTTCTTTAAGATCGATTTTGTTTTTTTCATACGTAATGTCCAAAAGTTGTCCTCCGATCATTTTTGATGAAGGATGTTTATGAATTGGTCGTAAATTTTGAATCATTTTTTCAAAACTTTTTAGTTACGCAGCATTGAACGGAAGATTTGCGGCGTAAAAAAATTCTGCAGCACTCTGATCAATTTGCGTTTGTTGGCTGCTCGTAGTTTTAATAACAAAATCAGTAATAGTATTCTGTAATAATATTCTGTAGTAATAGTATTCTGAAATCTTTTCTTTTTAATTTGAGGTGAATATAATGCATATCTTCTCTTAGTTTTCTTCTAAATAAATAAACAGATATTTTTTAAAATCATTTGTACATAAAAATATTTTGTAAAATTATATATTTGCAATTATCATTTACATCAGTATTACGTATTATATAAAAATTATATTAACAAATATTTTATAAAATCGTTATTATAATTTTTATATAATACGTAATACTAATGTAAATGATAATTGCAACCATATAATTTTAATTAATTTTAATAGCGAATGTTTTATGTTTTTAAGTTACGATATTGTATGGTACCAAACCTAAAAGCTAAAACTGTACGTTTATAAATAATTATAATAATACATTTAACTAAGATAAAATGTTATTATGCTAAAATTAACTAATTAATTAAAATAAATTTTAAATTTATTAAAAATAAATATATTTTAATTAATTACTACAATCTGCTTTTATCGAAAAATCATCTGGTTTTTACAAAAAGATCTAATTTAACTCTACTCAAGGAAAATAAAAGACATATTAAAACATAATAATTTATCACAATATATACATATCGATACACGTAGCGTAACGTTTTATCTCGCGAATGATGGCGACGCTACGCGTTTTTCCAATTTAATCAATTTTTTATGTGTTTCTGTTATATGATGTAATTTTAATTAATTGAATTCTTTTAAAAAATTCAAGAAATTATGTTTTGTTTTACTTTTTTAGCAGGGCAGAAACAAACCTTTACGTAATACCTTTCTTTCGAGTTTAGACTAAAAGTTTTTGGTAAAAATTAAAAAAATCCTCAAAATGCATAATTGTTATCAACAAGAAATTTGAACATGTTTCAAACAAAATTATAGCGATAATAATTTCTAAATAATCTTATCAATTCCTCCAGATATTATTTGTGCTAGGGATTTTTCCAATAATGCTGAAACTTAATCAGTTTTATCATTTTCTTTAGAATTTCTTTACATTTTTGTAAATGAATTCTTTCAATTTTGCAACTGATTTGCTCATTGCAATACTTGCATTCACATTTCGAATTGCCGTCTATTTTTAAAACTTCGGACCATTCATTGGCACTTTTTCTATCACATCCTTTTGATTGTTTTGACATAATGGCACGCAGAATTTAAATAAAAAGCAACTTTGTTCCAAAGGTGCGGCTAAATATATTTTATAAATATTTAACTTTAAGACTTTATCTTTTTAACTTTAAAAACGACAGTGTCTACTGCTGCAGTGCTGCAACTGAAATCTGAGATGCATTCCTTTAGCATCTCGAGAAAAACAAACGAACAAAAGAATTTGTTTATCATTTGTTTTAGCCAGATAGCGCCGGTCGCGAATCTGCGAAACCCGATTGCAAAATGTTCACAACAATAGAAAGTCGAAATTTTCGACATACAAGCGTTGAAGACTGACTGATTTGGCATAGAATATAGATATAAATATGCTCCTTATAGATATACATATAGTATATAAGTCTATTATATTAATTAATAAATTAAATAAATTAGATTGAAATTTATTCATGATAGAATTACCAATAGCGCATTTTGTTAATCTTTAGTGGGCTATAAAAAATAAAAACTTATAAAACTCAAAAAATCCAATTTATCCCAATAAAACCCCACTGAGCTGGGCTTTAAAAAAAAAACTTGGGTTTTTGCTAATCCTAATATAAATTGATCAAAAATTTACATCAATTGTATCTGATTTTTTAAAATGTTGATAGCATGCACAAAACAAGATGTAACCTGTTTATTTTTTGTCTATTTTACACATTTCTTATTTACTTTATATTTTTGTTACTAAATGTTGCTTCTATTAAGTGGAACTTTAAAATATTGAAGAGGTACGCATTTGGCAACTCTCCCCTATATGTATTTTTACGTTTTCTTGTCGATATTTTAGTCTCTGAAAATCCGGTTTTTTACTGATAAGTGATATCTATGATTTCAAAAAATCATAGTGTAAGATGAAATTATTTGGGATATGGAAAGGGCGGTTAGTGTTGTAGAGACATTGAATCGTGAAAAGTATATATATTTTATAAAAGTAATACAGGAACGAGTTATGTCCACTCGACTCGCCTATCATCAACCGAACTCTGACCTGCGCTCGCGGCTCGACCCGAACGTTTGGTAATAAAAAAAGAATTCGTCTTCTGTTTGTTTTTCTTTCTCGCTTTGTTATAGTATCGCGCGCAGTGTTTTCTACGCTCTATTACGCATTCTCCAAATATTCCAATATTCGTTTTCTACAATAGATATCACTATATCTAAAAAAAGTCAAATTTTCTGATTCTACTGATATCTTAATATTGATCCTATTTCACGTGAGAGACATACTTTTTTATTGTTATTTTATTATATAGGTAGAGGCTATAGTTGCCCATACTATCATATCACTTCGTTTTTTATATTTCTTAAACAAAATAGCTAAAAATAAAATTTTGAAAACAATATACATAACATAAATACAAAGTGAAAAATGTCTTCAGATAACATAGCAATTTTTTATAATACTGCTGAATTTTGCAATATTTAATATTTTCCTAAGATAAGCAAAAATGAACGTCTGACAAAATAAGCTCCAAAACCGGCAAAAATAAAAAAGAGAAAAATATAAATAAAACAGTTTTTTTAAGGAAATTATATGTAAAACAATTTAATATTAACAATAATATATCCAATATTACTTAAACTACACAATTTGCAAAAGAAAATCTTTTTATTTTCTCATTTATAGAATTTATTTTGATTTTATATAGAAACAAGTTACAAATATATGAATTATAAGTATTTAGCTCTTCAATTATTTAAACAAATCATTTTTTATCAGTATTAATGAAGCGCGTTTAGTTTTCGAGAATTAAGAGAGCGTTTCTTTAGGCAATCTATTTCGGTATTGGCGACTTTTCTCTAGTAATTAAAATGTATCTCTCTAACTGTAGGTAAAATTAAATATAGATATTAATTTTGGATTTCATGCTTTTGCATTTTAATAATATCCCATTTCCCGTGCGCGTTAGCGCGAGGTATTTTTAGCTACGGTAATAGATAAAAATCGACGTTACCCTTTGAACTTTCCGCCACTTTTCCCCGCTAAGAAGACTTTAATTGTGCACTCATAAGCGGCATTACGCACTGTTACTCTAGTCTCGATGAGGTAACAGCGTGCAATGAAGCACTGTATATTTACTAAGTAGAATAAACCTCCATTATGTGTTCTGTGTTAAAGACACTTACTTTAGACAATAACTTACACTACGATTAAACAAAAATATGAAATTACTTTTTACATATACACACATTCTTTTAGTATCAATTATTGTATATGTAATTTAAAATTGCGTTTAAATCCGCGTAGATTCACGTGGAAGAAACATAGTAGATTTAAATGGTTGGCTGCGTCGTAAATATCAAGCAAAAAATAGCATCGAGGAAAGGTCGGAAAGTGCAAAGGGGAAGGGCATCAATCTCAAGGGCAAAAAATAAAAATGTCAGACAGAATTACACTTTCACGTTTCCTCCCATTGTACTCTCCGTGTCATAATCGCCCTTGAGATTTATCCCCTTCCCCTGTGCTTTTCCGTTTTTTTTCTCGTTGCTATTTTTCGCACGGTATTTATCTCGTACCACAGCATAGTATTTCGACAGACATCCATCAGTTCTCATTGATAAGCATCTTCTTTTATAGTTACTTACTCAGCAAACAACAGAAGAAGTGAAACACGCGAATAAATAACATTTCTGAAGGCACGGATTACTTTATTAGTTTCTTTATAGTTTGTATCTATTCTCATTTCTTTGTACTTTGAGTTTGATAAATATCTTCAATCTGCTTGCTGGCACTCGTGACGGTCAAATCGAAAAGTAAACTTTAAAGATTTTAAGGCAATTTATTTTATTAGATCTTTTAGGTTGCTCATTCTTATCGTTTTACATACTGAGCATCTTAATAAGTAACTTTAATCTTTGCTTTTATTAACATTTGTGATTTACAAATTGGAATGTAAATCGGAAACTGTTGTCATTTTAAATCATTGAGTAGATCTTAATTTTATTAAATATGATAACCTGACTGTATTTATATTACGTATTTATATTTATAAACTATTTAAAATTACGATATACTTACTTGTTAGTGGTATACATAAAAGATATATGTATATGAAAATAGATTTGCCAACATATGTTACAGTTTTAAATCCACATTCACATTTGACGAAGTGTATGATATTTAGGGAATCGAAAAAATAAAGGCAAATTATTTTTCTCGATTCCCTAAAGATTATACACTTTTGCTAGAGTTTATGTGCCTTTTCAGTTTTTTTTTTGTTTGATAAACTCTTTTTTCTCAACATAGTCGAGAGTATATCAGCAGTAGATAAAACGAGTTGTAAGTTTGTTAGACCCATTTGTCATCCTTCCCTAGGTTCTTGATGAGAACATAAAAAGTGATATGACATGTATCACGCGGAACAGATTTTCGCATCGCGTGTCTTAACGCGTTATTATGCACGCACTATTAGCTTCCTGCAACGGATGTGAATGCTAGCATGAAATATCAAAATGCATAAAAATTCGCTGAGTAAAGCAATTTCTGCGAAAATTGGAAAAACATCCAGCTTGCAGTCAAATTTGTTTTGCTTGTAGTTCTACAATTACTGCATAATACGGCAATTTGCATTCCATTGGCATTATTTGTTTACTTATAAGTTACTTTCGATATTGCGACAGATTACGGAAATCTTTCGTAGTTAAATTCCGTAGAAACAAATCTTTAGATCATCTTGTTTTTACAGGATGAATTTCTACATTTCCATTATATTTCTATATGTTATTTAGATTCTTTCGTAATTTTGTAATTGTCTATAGATTTTTACAACTATGGTGTCCACTTTAAATTTCTAAACAAAAAAAGGAGATGAAGTTATTTAAGATTCATCAACATCGAATACAAATACTTCTATTGAAAGATAGTTCCGGTGGTTAAACTATGCAAATTTGTTTAACCTGGGAATCAATGATAGCTCTATCGGGAACTCGTGAATAGTCTTTGTTTATCAGGCGAGACAGATGGATTCCAGAGTGTCCCCTCCCTGTGCAAGATTTCTCTGCGGACGTATTAGCGCGTTTATACGGTGTTCACTCGCGTTTTGCATGGATGAGCTAGCAAATCGGAGCAAACATATATACGTACATACGATAATCGCAACGAAGGTCGATGCACTTGGTGATGTCAGCTGACATGTGTATGAATAACGTGACATCGGCATGCGTGGTGTTTATCACGAATGCACTATATGCTGCACTGTGATTCGTTTAAACGCTGCATCCGATTATTTCGAATATATTATCCAAATATCTATTTCATGTATCTTGAAATTATTATAAAATTGAATCTAAATTTTGAGTTGTCTTTATCGTCGTTTTATTCAATAGCTCTGTTATGTGAATGCATGACCAAAAAAATTTAGTTTTAAAAAAGATAATTTTAATAGGGCTTATCGGAATATAATATAACGTATATACAGGATGTCCAGTACTCAATGGTAAAACGCTCGTGGGCAGATAGAGTGAGCTAAACTGAATCCAAAAGTCCTCTATCATTTTGCGATCTCCGCAATTAGTTATCGAGATATTAATCACAAAAAAAATTTACGCCGTATATAAAAAAGTATCGTACATTACATCTTTCCTAAACTAAAAATATTATTTTAACAAATAAAAGTTGTCCAAAAACAAATATGAGATCATACAAGTTGCCAAGTTTTGATTAAACATAGAGACAAAAATATTTTATTTCAAACCAAAAATATTTTTTTAATAAACCGTTTAAACCGTTCAAAAGTATACGCAGCAAAAGTTTAATACCATTGTTTTTCCAAATAACTTTAAGTTTTATAAAACAGATTTAAAGTTACTAAAATGATCAATAGAATCAGTGAAGCAAAAACTTGGCTATTATGTAAAATTTTTTTTTTTTTTATGATTAGTATTTCGATAACTATTGCGAAGATCGCATAATGATAGAGGACTTTTCGATTCAGTTTAGCCCACTCTATCTACCCACGAGAGCTTTACCATTGAGTACCGGACACCCTGTATAATAATAAATAATAAATACATACCAAATCATTGTCGATATACAAGGTAGGTCAAAAAGCTCCCGGAATTGGTCAATATCAATTTATTGAAATAATATACAGTGTTCTTACGTTATTGTCCTTCAAAGTACTGTCCTCCTGCATTTACACACTTGTTCCACTATTCATACAACTGTTCAAAACACTCCTGGAAGCCATTTTTGGAGAGTTCCTTCAGCTGCTTCGTCGTATTTTCCATCACCTCTTCTGAA
This sequence comes from Wasmannia auropunctata, assembly GCF_000956235.1. Classification (NCBI taxonomy): domain Eukaryota; kingdom Metazoa; phylum Arthropoda; class Insecta; order Hymenoptera; family Formicidae; genus Wasmannia; species Wasmannia auropunctata. Next base: position 59,073 of record NW_012027539.1, read on the forward strand.
TTAGCAATACGGTGTTCCTTCAATTTCATTTTCAGCCGTGGAAACAGGTAAAACATTCCTATAAAAATATAGCACCAGTGGATTTTTCCTGTTTCCATGGCTGAAAATTAAATTAAAGGGACACTGTTTTGCTAATTCAGAAGAATTGATAGAAAATACGACGAAGCAGCTGAAGAAACTTTCCAATGGCTTCCAGGAGTGTTTTGAACAGTTGTATGAACGCAGTTGTGGAACAAGTGTGTAAATGCAGGAGGACAGTACTTTGAAGGACAATTATGTAAGAATACTGTATATTATTTATTTCAATAAATTGTTATTGACCAATTTCGGGAACTTTTTGATCCTAGCTCGAATGTATAATATCAATGATTAAAACATGAATGTATAATATCAATGATTAAAACATGAATATTCATAGCAACTGCTTTCGAAGAGTTTTAGTGGCTTATTCTTTCATGCGCTAAAGAATCTGATAATTTGGCCATTCCGGAAAGAGTTATCGAAGAGAAACAAGAGAATATCTCTCTGATTTTACATCATTAATATGCATAACGTAAGAGTTTGATGCACTGAGAATATTGATGTTATTCCTCGTATAGCCCGTTGCGCATTAGTAATTCTTCTGCATTTGCTCGCAAATTATACGCAAACATTTTCTTGTGACGAGAACTAATAACTATTATCATGTACCCAACATATACTCGACTGCAAATAAAAACATCAATAACATACGAAATACATACGCGAAATTATTCTACTATCTTGTAATCTTAGATACAACACGACCTAGTTTCGTCTACCCTACGGACATGTAGCCGCGATTTCAGTCATATGAGACTGGACCGGTTGACGCAGATGATTAATCTGCGTCGCATGCGCTCCCCTTGACAAAAAATTGAGAAACGATTCGATGTAACGAGATCTCGGAGGAACGGTCTACTAGCGTGTAGGACAGTGCGCGATGAGTCATTGTTGGCAACAGGGTAGTTAAAATCATACTATTAAGTCGGGAAAAAGTATCTTTATTTTAATGATAGTGTACAAAAGAATCTGCATTTTAATGATTATTGTGTCAAATTAATTTGTGTAAAAATATGGATTTGCGTAGATTGCGATAGACTGTTTTGAAAATGTCTATTATTTCTAATCGTTTTAGCAAAAGTGTCAAATATAGTTAATTAATGTTTAAATAATTAATTGTCTTGATTTTTATTTTTATATTTTAATCCGTAGTTGTTCTTAATAATCTTGCTATCTTGTACGACGCATATATATATATATATATATATATATATATACATAGACACACAACACACATAAATTCGATTATGAATGAGATATAAAATATTTGAAACGCTTTGATTTTCTGTCTAAATCGATTATTCATGCGCAGTCGTCGAGTAATGACTAATTGACTATATATATATATATATATATATATCTAGGTTATTTTGTTATATATAAGTTATAACATATTTTTACAAAGTAATAGCAATAGTAACTGGTGCAGTGGGTCAATGGTGACAGATGTTTATTGTAAGAAAATGAGAGCGTTATACTGAATTTTTTGAGACACTATATTCTTATGACTTTTGTGTAGAATTTTTTATACTTTTATATTCGTATCTTCAAAAAGCTGACTAAAAATATTTATTTCGATATAACCTAGTAAAAATTAAAAATTAATAATAGTTTAGGGCAAGAAGCCAAGCTGGATATTCGTGTTAACAAATTATATTCATAAAAAATAATTACATAATTACGGTAATTTACAATCAAACGATCGTTTCGGCTTGACATCAAGCCCTCCTCAGTGGTCTTTTGAAAGCGTGTGTCATATTCGTCTGTTACATAAAAATGATAGTCATGGTCGTCGATGTTCCTTAGATTTGATGCATTAGTCCAATGAAATTGTTTTCATTAACTGCCGAGAATGGTGAGGATTCTTTATCATATATCAATTTAATCTATGAATTTTTATTATATTCTTAAACCTTGCCATTATACTTGAAAATAATGGTAGGATAGAGACTGGAATTTTGAGCTAAGAATTATACACTTGATTCAATCTCAGCAAACCAACTACAGCAAATTAGAACATACTTATCCAATTTAAATTATTGGAGCCTGAATCACTTTTTGTTTTTTAATTTAACCTATTAGTGTTATAATGAATTTTTCGAGACACTATATTCTTATGGCACTATTTTTGTGTAAAATTTTTATTTTATATTTTTATATTCGTATCTTTAAAAAGCTGAAAAATTTGATTTTGATATGACCTATTAATCTTTACTTGCGTTTGACGACTACGCATGAAGAATCGATTTTAGACAACAGAAGTATTTAGCATCTATTTAATCGATTGAATATAGTCTTTGTTAGATGTCTTTTACTGTTTGATTTGAATCAAAAGTGGGATATTAGAAATCGGGAGGAAATCTTGGTGAACTTTGCTATTGATCGCTGGGAGTCTGGCGAATGGATAAGTCATCGTTGCAATTATGGAAATAAGAAACGCGTCACCGTTTTTGAATCTCGCGATTAGAATGCACTCGCTGCCTTTTGATCTCTTTGCGCGACTGACTGTCACACCGTTAGGCGCTGTACAATTGGCTCTCTCGTTACGGACAATTGCCATAATACGTACGTCGTGTAACACGCAATATATTTCTGTAAATACACTCGACGGCATAATATAATAACTTCGAGGTGAGATTGCTCGCTGATTAAAGAGTACTTAGCGCCATTAAGCCCAGTTTACATACAATGTTCTTTTGTTAAATTAATATCTTTCAGTAAGTGCTATAAAAATTTCAAGATTAGAAGAAGATCGAGATAGGCACGACGTTGATTGAAGTTGATGCTACGGTCAGGTTATACAATTTAGGAGGTATTCATTGCCTTCGTCTAGCACAATTACCAGTATCTTTCATTTTTCGAACGGTATACAAAGACAACTCAATAATCAACCTCTATCAAGCTAGCAGAACCAAATGAGCAGAATCAAACCGGACCTATCCAATTTTTTAGTACTCAATTTGTACTAATTTGTTCCACCAATAAAAATTTTGTACCTCGT
>NW_012027540.1:0-308 GCF_000956235.1 Wasmannia auropunctata
GTATATTATTTCCATATCATATTGTGATAGGTAATACGTTAGGTCACCTAATTCTTCATCTGTTCTTGCTTTAATATTTAGTTTTTCCAGCGGTTTGTGGTCTGTAAAGACTTTGAACGATCTGCCCATGAGCCAGTGTTGCCAGTATTTCACTGCTTCTTTTATTCCTAGACACTCTAGGTATATGGCCTTCTTTCTTTTTTGAGCTTCGTTCAGCTTCTTCGAAAAATACGCCACCGGTTTTTCTGTCTCCTTTCCTATTTCTTCGTCCAGTTGTGGTTGTTTTAATACCGCTCCTATACCTTTCA
>NW_012027540.1:7983-8708 GCF_000956235.1 Wasmannia auropunctata
TTTTCTTTTGTCTTTTTCTAATTTTAACAATTTTAGAAAAAATAAAGACTAAGTTATAACTAAGATTAACGTTAATCTACATTGGTAGAAATGGATATTGGCTTTGCATTAATTTATTCCCGTACAAGGTAATTTTTTATTCAATATGACATCAAACAGACGTCAAAATGACAGTCAGATTCACCATCAAGGTATGGAACGTTTTGCAGTCATGCAGCCATCATTTTGCCATCATTTTAATCACTCTTTTTGACATCATATTCCTGATCAAATTAATGACATATTGACATCATTTTGACTAACTAATTGTTTTCACTGGGTTTATCCTTATCAAACGTTACTTTATCAAACATCGTATTTGCAATAATAATTTGAATAACATTATCACATTTAAATATTTGTTAATTATTCATTTGCAATACGCAAATGATTCGACAAATATTTTTAAATGTTTATTCAACATTTATGTTTAACATTAATATTTATGTTAATTATTTAGATTAATACTTGTATATTACAGTGTCGAACCTTGATAACTTGAACCTTAAGGGAAAAACTAAAATCTGCGAGTTCTAGAAGTTTCGACCTATCAAAGTTTTAATAGAGAATTAACATAAGTATATGAAAATTCGACTTGCGGAGGTTCTGTACGAGTTTTTAATTTTTTTGATTATTTAATTTTAAAGGAAAAATATTCAATATTTAACAGTAAACTATTTATTGCA
>NW_012027541.1:0-472 GCF_000956235.1 Wasmannia auropunctata
TGACTGGAGTTCAGACGTGTGCTCTTCCGATCTATAATATTGTTTTTTGTTAATATTATTGTCTTTTAGAGTAACTATAATACATATAATAACAGTACGTATAATATCGCTAGTCCGGAGCAATAGAGTCATATCTCAAAAAATGTCATTTTTTCAGGAGAGCTTTTCAAAGATTAGCAAAAATACTCACAAGTAGAAATGGCATTTTTGGCGAAAAATGGTATTTTTAAGATATGCCTCTATTGTTCCGGACTAGCGATATATTAAAGTGATATTAATAAAATTACAAATAATGTAAATATAATATTTATGGCTCAAATTAATCAGTTTGGTGAATCATGGTGTAAGCAATCTTTTTGCATACAACATTATTTTCATGATCATTATATTTGTGGTCAAATATGATAATCATGAAAAAAATGTTGTATGCAAAAAGATTGCTTACACCGTGCACAAGTTATAATTTCAATAT
>NW_012027541.1:7842-8785 GCF_000956235.1 Wasmannia auropunctata
TCGCATATTTGATACTAATTAGTTTGAACCTCTTATATGTAACACGGCGCCTCACCGAGCATAAGGAACGTCGACAGTGAGGATTCGAGGCCACTGGCGATGGAGAGGACATGGAGTACAGGCGACCTGGCGCAGGAGTTAAGGGGAACACGCACCGGGCACGTGGCGATCAGGTGACGGAGCGCACACGCGGAGCGCGTGACCGCGCGCGAGGATTCACGAGAGCTGCTAGGGGCGCAGCAGGGAAGGCGGGCGAAGGATCTGGAGCCCGCGAAGGGCGAAACGGCCGGCGATTTCCCCAGGGCCCGGGGTCATCGCCGAGAGCTGCCGGGACGAGAGGATCCAATTGTCCCGGATCAATGGGCGAAGGACGCGCCCTTCCAGATACCACGCCGCCACATCCCGGAGATAGGGCGGTCTCACGAGGACGCGAGACGCCCATAGGAAAAGTCGCCGTTTACGCCCGTGCCACGGCAGGACCCCCGCGGCGCCGTGATTGGTCGCGACCGTCTGCGCCGCTATGTTGCGCACCCCCGGGCTGGGGGTGCAGGCATCGATCGCGTATCGAACGCGATCTACGCCGCTTTTGCGTGCGAGCGATCAGAGCGTGCGAACGAATTGAGAGAGCGAGCGAGATAGCGAGATTGCGAGAGAGCGAGAGACGAGAGGCTGTCGGCCCGGACCTACCATCAAGGAAGCCGAAGTGGAGATCGTGCCGGTGAGGTGACCCTCTGTTTCTGAGCGCTGTAAAGCCACGGGCAGGTCGCGGATCCCATTCGCACTCTGCGGACGGAAACGCCATTTTCGTGTTCGAGCTTTGTTACGTGCGCCCTTTTGGCGACGCAGATTTACGTAGTATTTGGTGGCTGGCGTCCGTCCCCAAGTGCGAGGGTTTCCATAGGAATCTGCCGTGGGCTACCGGAAGTGTCGTGAGTCGCGTATC
>NW_012027542.1:0-394 GCF_000956235.1 Wasmannia auropunctata
AATTAGATAGACTTCGGTTTCGCGTAATATCATTTTGTTAAATTCACTATGATGCTCCTCCAAAATTTAACATTGCCACATATATTCATCATGTAATATAATGTAAATATACTAAAAAAGAGAAAAAGACACATATAGTATACATAAATTACGATATATCAATTCAATTAAATCATTGAACACATAATTTCACATATTGAATAGTATTCTTAAAGCATTTGCTTTATGTCAATGCGTATCAATTCGGCTATATCATATAAAGCGCATTTGCTTGTGACATTTCAACGATAATGGTAATCAGAAAGGAGACCGCATAATGTTCGTCCTTGACGACATTTACGTGAATCTTCACATTTTATACATTTAGTAATGCGATGTACCGTAGTTGCATATT
>NW_012027542.1:2093-2743 GCF_000956235.1 Wasmannia auropunctata
TTTATTAATATAATTCAAACTCAAGCTATCGATTGGGCCTACTTAGAAATTTATCGATTCAGTTAGTGAGATCCAAAAATCTCAGATGCTCGCAACTCGCCGACTTGCGTAAAGTATCCATGGGGCGGTCTCAGTGTCATACTTGATTGACACCGAGACACTATCGTGTCTACTAATAAATAAATAAATAAATATATATATATATATATATATATACATGCGCGCGCACACACACACACACACACACACACACACACACAACATGTGTGTGTTTTTATATATACAACATGTGTATGTGCGTGTGTGTATAAATATATGTAAAGAAAATGTATTTCCTTTAATTTAAATTAGCCGCGCTCTTCGTGCCCCGCGCACCATCCGAACTAACCCCAATAGATGGAACGAGCAGTACGAGAATTACACTGATCGATTATCGATAGATAGGAAGAGAGGGATAGGAGATAAAGGTAGAGAAAGTAATCGAGCACGTGTACATTAGGAGAGAAAGATAAAATCCGCACTGATTAAAAGACATTGTAACTTCGCTAAAGACCAAGTTAATGTAAATAAAGAAAGATAAGAATAGGCTTTAATTGTCGTTTCTTTGTTTACAGGTAAGAGTGTAAATATTGTAAATAGTTGTAACGTGT
>NW_012027542.1:2763-4620 GCF_000956235.1 Wasmannia auropunctata
AGTGTTGCAACCTTTTAGCTGCCGACTGTACATTTTAACTATTTTTTTATAGCTAAAAAGAACAGACCATCGACTCGGAGTCGGATCGAGTCAACAAATCGAAAACGCTAACAGACTTTTGCATAACGCTGCATAACGCATAAGAGAATCAACCAATCAGAGTATGAAATGAAGAACTCTGATTTATTCTCTTAGGCCCGTTCTACAATACGTCGTATGTCGGGTCGTAAACCGTAAGTCGTAAGAATTGACCAATCACAATTGAATGTAAGAAGAATATTCGATTGTAATTGGTCAATTCTTGCGACTTACGGCTTACGACCCGACATACGACGTATTGTAGAAGAGGCCTAAAGGCAAGCGATCAGTGACGCCGATCGCCGAGTCGACACCGACAACAGCACGGATTGCATGCGGACCGTGGAGAGACCCCGCAGTTTATACAATGCGAACGATAATGATCCGCGACCAATCCGCGGCGTTCGGACGACCACTGGCCAACCCGTGACACTCGTGCACTCGAAAGCCAATTCGCGACCTCGAAGAGGCACGTGAGCGATAATTGGTTCCTTGGTCGTTAGCGGAGACGCCGAGTATACATATAATGAGATTCCCGGAAAGATAATCAGTAAGAAATTCTTAAGATCAAAAAGCACGTATTCATAAGGCCGATTCCAAAAAAAGTTACGAGTATTGCGCCAAAATTCGCACTTCCGGTTAGCAACGATTCCGGTTGTGTTTCTCTCCTCGAGACCGAGCTCTCGGAGATACGTGCCGTGTCGTGCACAAGTTCGCATTTCCATTAGCGACAAGTCCAGTTGTGTTTCTCTCCTTGAGATCGAGTCAATATAAAGTCATTCTTTATAGTCATTTGAAATCTAGATTTTAATCATGATGTAAAAAATGACGTTAATTCGGTCAATTTGACGTCTAATTGATATTATTTTGACTTTTCTGTTTTCCTTGGGATGTTTCATTTGATTTCTAAAATACTGACAATGATCAATCACTCGGGCCCCGGACATCCACCTCAGTGGACTGGTTCGCGCGCGAATCTTCTCGATGACTCGATAATTTTCACTATATAATTTTCACTTTCAGGTTATATGAAGTCAGTTGTCTCATAAAAATGGCAGATACATTTCCTTTTTGATTGGTCAGTCATAATGTAATTTTAGGTTCTAAATCGGAAGAGGTGGAATTTGGCCATCTCCACTTAGTCACTGACTATACTGACTTATGATCATCTTATAACATACTACTGATTGGCTTATAACTAGATTTTGACTTTTGCTTTATGACTAATGGCTTATTGCAGACAGCCCCTTCGTACAAAAACGACGACGATAATAATAACGTTTCTTAAAATAAAATTTCAAAAATCGGAATTTGAAAATTTATATCTCCGCTTGTAGGGTACGTAAAAGTGTAGGAATCGGAGGATGATTAGACCCATACAGCACACTAATGTTGAATCAACATCTCAGAAACGTTTAATTGCAAGATTGCAAATGTCGCAGCAACATCGCGAAATGTAGATTCAACGTTGAAAAGACATTGCAGAAATGTTCAATGTCCCTTGAATCTATGTCTTAGAGACACTGCAATTCAATATTAATTCAACATTAATTCGTAAACGTATAAGCAATGTAATAATTTAATCCGCACAGAATAATAATATTTGTTAGATATCTATTCGATTTTTATGAAACCAAAATAAAAAACATAAAACGTAAAAAAAAATAATTTACGTTTACAGTGTTTCCAAGGAATCAATTCCTTCTAAATTAATATTCAGATCCAGCGGTCACCCATCCAAGCCACGATCGCCGTCAACGTTGCTTAACTTCTGTGATC